>NC_040043.1:14445353-14738767 GCF_003713205.1 Coffea eugenioides | reverse complement strand
CAATTACCGCGAAGAGCATTTAAACACATACCACGTATACATAGATCACATAACCAGGTTAAGCAATTATACGGAACAGTCAGTCAAGTACAAACGAAGTCATTCCATGAAACAAAAGATCCTCCAAAAGTACTTCGGACGCCTAGGTCACAAGTGCAAAAGAACTCGCAAGAAGCTTTTCCCCCTTCTAGGGTTTCGTCCAAATATTTATAGCTTAATCAAGGTCGATCACGCTTAACCACACCCGAACAAACCACACGAAGTTCCGTAGAATCGCCTTTCTAGTTCACCAAATCCTTTCTAACCTAGGCCCTCATATCTTTCGTATCCGGGCACAAGAATCTCGTCTAAGATAATTCACATCTCGAGCCGGCCGGTCCCAAGAGTAAACCATCCCTAGTAAAGATTCCTACCCGACATACCTAGCTTCCTCGAGTCCCATGAAAATGATTCGTACACTTATCACATGCTCGGTTCCTAACTTATGCTCAATCGAGCACTTAGACATATTCATGAAATTAGGACCACAACACCACTTGGCCCAGTCTCACTCCACGCAGAGACCACGCGAAGTGGCTCTGATACCACCTGTGACAGTTCTCAGGGTCACATCACAAGGTACCTATCAGCTTGCCACCCGCACGCGGGCATCCCCTACGGAGAGTTTCGCTTCGTGACTCTTCACGAACGAGAGGCTCGGGGCTTTTCCAGACGAAGGACGTAAGGTCCCAACTGTCGGCATATGGCTCTGATACAAACTGTGACAGCCCCACCTTCCCCTAAGGCGAACCAAAGGGGTTAGCGGACTGCCTGCCCAGCTCTCGCCAGGACTAACGGTACAGTTTACGTCGATCTATCACGTTCCGGTACATACCATTACACGTAAACAAGTCAAAATAGTCAAAATAAAAACGAAAATTTGCGCCGAAGATGAATAGTGCAGGCCACGTCAGAATCCGGCCAGAATCTGGCCGGATACAAGGCAGAGAGCAATCCAAAATTTTTTCCAAAACCCTTCACAATCCGGCCGACAATCCGGCCAGTTTCTGGCCGGATTCCTGGCCGGATTTAGTCGAGTGCCTTTTCGTTCAAAATTTTTCTTTTGCCGTTTGAAAGCCGAATCGTGCCAAAGTTCATCCAAACATCAATTTAACATATATACATGGAATCCAACATTGTCAAGCCAAAACGGCATTCCAAAATAGCTATTTAGTTCATACATAAACAAGTAGCCATTTACACAACAAACATTGGTGAATCAAAACACTTAGGGTTTTCACCCTCAAGGAGCTAATCAAAATACATGTACATGAGCTCAACTTGTCATAACCTTTTCCAATTCCTGTAAGGAAAACAAATAACACGGAATGAGCTAAAGCCCAGTGAGCAACTATCACGATAGCAGTTAAGATCACACAAGCATCACCATTCAATTCAAGTATGAATGTTCGAAGTAAATCGAATCAGTGAAAGGATACGGTCGGCTCTCAAGAGCCCATTTCCACGCTTATATTCTTGATCCAATCTCATTGACTCTCCGTCAACGTTTATGAGTACCAACCGTAGAATCCACTTCACTCCCATTCCTTCCACCAAACATACCCCAACCGGGCCCGCACTCCATTCAGTCATTTTGGTAATACTCGAGTATACCGGAACCAAAGGTCTCATTACCACAAGATTCCACAGTACAGTCCCCGTGGCATGACAATTTTCACGACCAAGCCCTCGCCGGCTCGATCCAATTGACTACCAAACGGGGTTGAGCTCAGTGATACAGTAAAGTCATTGGACATTCGCCCAAATGACATCAAATCAGTTTCCATGAATGGAATTCAGTATTTCATATATCAAGGGCAGTAATTCAGTAAAACAGTCAATAGCCATGCATTGAATCACAAGGGGTGAGGGCGGTCAAGTACACCCTCACCTCAATCACTTCCAATAACCAAATAAGCCTTCAAGGCATCAAATTCACATAGCACGAAGTCACATTGTAACAAATAAGTGAGTAGTATACTCACCAAGCAAGAAAGTGGTGTTTCATACACCGTGGTCACCAATCCGCCGTGAACTACCGTCACGCCCTAGAACATGTAACACATACAATAAGACTTCATACCGAGTCAGAAACAACACCAATTTACAACCCCAATAGGGTTTCATATACATAAACAAGCACCATAAGCAAACCAGAAATTAGAAGTAGCATTAGCCTTGGCCCCGAATAGAAAAACTGTTTTGCCCTTATAATGCGGTAATGGCGTCAAATTCACTACGATTATCGGATGGGGGTGTAAGACCCACCGTTTCGAAGCTATGAAACAGGGCTACAACAATGTAGAAGGCCACTCAGTCCAGATCCTAGAACAACTAGGTCAAATACGCCAAATACTAAACCAGCATTACCAAAACAGGTTTGCGAAACACACAAAACTGTAATGAACACAACTCAGGCTATACAGGTCCAAATGCCGAAATTCCAAAGGCATAAGTTAGCTAAGATATCCAGCTACATTTCATCAGAAGACACCAACTTCAAAATCCAAACCAATTCCAGTCAAAACAGGCAATTACTATCGCAGTTCGGACATTCTGTTCACCAAAAACAGCAACAGTAAAAACGGCATAACTCTCTCTATACTACTCCAAATGCCCTGAAATTTTGCAGGCACTTCATACTCATCAATACCTACAACTTTCATGTTTTGAGCAAAGTCCAATTCGGCCTCTATCTATGACCTAAAATTTCGGACAGATTAGGGGTTCATGAACCCTAACTTCTCACATTTCATTCCAAATCCAAAATTGATTGCATGTAACAACAATTCATACCTACTAGAGTCAAAGCCCCTTATTACCAACCATCATACTAGTCCACAACATCAAAATCATATGAAACCAGAAAATTCCTCATAAAATGGAAAACTTCACCAAATCAAGCCAAACCAAGAAATAAATCATATAATCCATCACTTTAGCCACTTCTAAGCCAAACATAAGCATCATTAGATGTAGTAGGGTGTTCAAGCATCACTTACCAAGCAATCAAGAGAGATAGGGAGTGTGGACACCTTAGCTCTTCAAATCAACTTCACTAATACACTCAAGAGCACCAAAGGAAGGAATTTCATGGAGTAGATTCTAGTTTAAGGACTTGAGTTGGGTGATTTGAGCTTGTTGGAAGCTTAAACTTGGAAGAGTTTTTCTTTCTTCTTTGATGAGAGGTTCGGCCAACACAAGGGAAGAAAATGGTGAATTTTGTGAATTTTTGGAGATATTTAACCAATTTTGGTCAAAGGTCAAAATAGTGAATAGTAACTCTTAAAGTCAAACCAATGGAAAATTGACACTTGGCACTCTAATAAATGCATTCCTATCCTTTCTTTTCTCTCTCACATCAATCAAATCTCACTCTCTACTTATCTCGTAACATCCGATAAATTTTCCACAGTATCCGAAACTTAACCGTATTGGCCGAATTTTCCCGAACTTTTCGCACTCGTGGGTCCCACGTCCAATATATATTCTTAATTTTCTAAAAATACTCCAATACTAGAAAAATCATCTTAAAACTATAATTGCTCATAAAATCCACCAAGAAAATAATCCTAGGCCAGAAAATGCAGAAAACATGAAATTTAAGGGGAAAAACCCTAAGAAAATATTAGGGCAAATCTGGGTTCTCACACTCTCTCCCCCTTAAAAGAATTTCGTCCTCGAAATTCCTTATCATTGACTATACCGAGATTAAACTGAGCATTATACTTAGCTAACAAATCTGTACCCCCCCTTCACTGGCCAGATTCAGTAAATGCTTACCTTCCACGTCCTCTAAAAGGTCGAAAACTTGATGTTGTTCTAAGGAGTACACCCGAGAGGACACTTTCGATCCATCCTTGTCTCCCTTCGACTGGTCAGGGTTGGTCGTAGTTGGTGGCAGAGTCCCTTGCCGCTCGCGCAGGCTAGCTGGACAATTAGCAATTTGATGTTCGGCACTCCCACAGAGCAAGCATTTTCCTCCTTTCTTCCAGCATTTGTCCTCCGAGTGGTTTAATTTTCCGCAATACCCGCAGGGTCCGCGTGCTGTAGAAGCCGAGCCTCCTCTTGACGGGCTCTCTTGTGACACTCCCGGCATCCTTACTCCTCCCGTTCCCCGCCCAAACTTGGGAGGGGTACTTTCATCCCCCTGCCCCGAACTACTTCCAGGGAATCCCCTCTTTTTCGCCTGGAAGTTTTTCACCTGGAGCCTAGCATTCTCTACTCGTTGTGCCTTCTCCACTGCTTCGCTGAAGGCGTTAATTTGGGCTGCCGCAAGGTCCTTCTGGATTTCTACGTTCAGGCCCTGGACAAATCGCCGTATTCTTCGTTGCTCGGTCATGATGAGTTCGGGCGCAAATTTGGATAGGCGGGTGAATTGGCTCTCATATTCCGCCACAGTTTGAGCTCCTTGACGAAGTCGAATGAACTCGTCTTCCTTCCTCTCCTGAACTAGAGGAGGGAAAAACTTCGCATTGAACTCTCTGATGAAGTTCACCCAAGTCCTAGGTGTCTGCTCTCTTTCCCATTTCTGCCGAATTACGTTCCACCAGGAACGGGCTGCCCCCTCAAGCTGAAACACGGCAAAAGTCACCTGCCGCTCGTCAGAGTAGTGTAGGGCTGCAAATATATCCACCATCTTTTCAAGCCATCTTTCGGCAACGTCTGGGTCGGGTCCCCCAACAAACTTTGGCGGAGCGAACTTTTGGAATCGTTCGAGAGCTCTATCTTCGCCCTCGACATGATGGCCAGGGTTTCCGGGGTTTCCAGGGTTAGGGTTTGGGTTCTGGGCTTGTTGCTGCACTACTTGTGCTAGCAAGTCTGTCATTTGCTGCATAGCAGCAGCTATCTGCACGTTTGGGTCGGCTTGTGGTTCAGGATCGGGTCCAGTCGAGGTTTCCCCCGTACCCCTAATCGGTGTAGGTTGTCTAGTTCTGCGCCCACGGCCTCGACCACTCCGAGTGCCTTCCATCAATCTAAGTCAATCTAAGTCACCAAATAAATATACTGTTAAAGGGCACCTAACCCCCCCCTTTCCGTAGCACCAGACAGGAACAATGAAACAAGAATAAGTAACTCAAACAATTACCGCGAAGAGCATTTAAACACATACCACGTATACATAGATCACATAACCAGGTTAAGCAATTATACGGAACAGTCAGTCAAGTACAAACGAAGTCATTCCATGAAACAAAAGATCCTCCAAAAGTACTTCGGACGCCTAGGTCACAAGTGCAAAAGAACTCGCGAGAAGCTTTTCCCCCTTCTAGGGTTTCGTCCAAATATTTATAGCTTAATCAAGGTCGATCACGCTTAACCACACCCGAACAAACCACACGAAGTTCCGTAGAATCGCCTTTCTAGTTCACCAAATCCTTTCTAACCTAGGCCCTCATATCTTTCGTATCCGGGCACAAGAATCTCGTCTAAGATAATTCACATCTCGAGCCGGCCGGTCCCAAGAGTAAACCATCCCTAGTAAAGATTCCTACCCGACATACCTAGCTTCCTCGAGTCCCATGAAAATGATTCGTACACTTATCACATGCTCGGTTCCTAACTTATGCTCAATCGAGCACTTAGACATATTCATGAAATTAGGACCACAACACCACTTGGCCCAGTCTCACTCCACGCAGAGACCACGCGAAGTGGCTCTGATACCACCTGTGACAGTTCTCAGGGTCACATCACAAGGTACCTATCAGCTTGCCACCCGCACGCGGGCATCCCCTACGGAGAGTTTCGCTTCGTGACTCTTCACGAACGAGAGGCTCGGGGCTTTTCCAGACGAAGGACGTAAGGTCCCAACTGTCGGCATATGGCTCTGATACAAACTGTGACAGCCCCACCTTCCCCTAAGGCGAACCAAAGGGGTTAGCGGACTGCCTGCCCAGCTCTCGCCAGGACTAACGGTACAGTTTACGTCGATCTATCACGTTCCGGTACATACCATTACACGTAAACAAGTCAAAATAGTCAAAATAAAAACGAAAATTTGCGCCGAAGATGAATAGTGCAGGCCACGTCAGAATCCGGCCAGAATCTGGCCGGATACAAGGCAGAGAGCAATCCAAAATTTTTTCCAAAACCCTTCACAATCCGGCCGACAATCCGGCCAGTTTCTGGCCGGATTCCTGGCCGGATTTAGTCCAGTGCCTTTTCGTTCAAAATTTTTCTTTTGCCGTTTGAAAGCCGAATCGTGCCAAAGTTCATCCAAACATCAATTTAACATATATACATGGAAATCCAACATTGTCAAGCCAAAACGGCATTCCAAAATAGCTATTTAGTTCATACATAAACAAGTAGCCATTTACACACCAAACATTGGTGAATCAAAACACTTAGGGTTTTCACCCTCAAGGAGCTAATCAAAATACATGTACATGAGCTCAACTTGTCATAACCTTTTCCAATTCCTGTAAGGAAAACAAATAACACGGAATGAGCTAAAGCCCAGTGAGCAACTATCACGATAGCAGTTAAGATCACACAAGCATCACCATTCAATTCAAGTATGAATGTTCGAAGTAAATCGAATCAGTGAAAGGATACGGTCGGCTCTCAAGAGCCCATTTCCACGCTTATATTCTTGATCCAATCTCATTGACTCTCCGTCAACGTTTATGAGTACCAACCGTAGAATCCACTTCACTCCCATTCCTTCCACCAAACATACCCCAACCGGGCCCGCACTCCATTCAGTCATTTTGGTAATACTCGAGTATACCGGAACCAAAGGTCTCATTACCACAAGATTCCACAGTACAGTCCCCGTGGCATGACAATTTTCACGACCAACCCCTCGCCGGCTCGATCCAATTGACTACCAAACGGGGTTGAGCTCAGTGATACAGTAAAGTCATTGGACATTCGCCCAAATGACATCAAATCAGTTTCCATGAATGAAATTCAGTATTTCATATATCAAGGGCAGTAATTCAGTAAAACAGTCAATAGCCATGCATTGAATCACAAGGGGTGAGGGCGGTCAAGTACACCCTCACCTCAATCACTTCCAATAACCAAATAAGCCTTCAAGGCATCAAATTCACATAGCACGAAGTCACATTGTAACAAATAAGTGAGTAGTATACTCACCAAGCAAGAAAGTGGTGTTTCATACACCGTGGTCACCAATCCGCCGTGAACTACCGTCACGCCCTAGAACATGTAACACATACAATAAGACTTCATACCGAGTCAGAAACAACACCAATTTACAACCCCAATAGGGTTTCATATACATAAACAAGCACCATAAGCAAACCAGAAATTAGAAGTAGCATTAGCCTTGGCCCCGAATAGAAAAACTGTTTTGCCCTTATAATGCGGTAATGGCGTCAAATTCACTACGATTATCGGATGGGGGTGTAAGACCCACCGTTTCGAAGCTATGAAACAGGGCTACAACAATGTAGAAGGCCACTCAGTCCAGATCCTAGCACAACTAGGTCAAATACGCCAAATACTAAACCAGCATTACCAAAACAGGTTTGCGAAACACACAAAACTGTAATGAACACAACTCAGGCTATACAGGTCCAAATGCCGAAATTCCAAAGGCATAAGTTAGCTAAGATATCCAGCTACATTTCATCAGAAGACACCAACTTCAAAATCCAAACCAATTCCAGTCAAAACAGGCAATTACTATCGCAGTTCGGACATTCTGTTCACCAAAAACAGCAACAGTAAAAACGGCATAACTCTCTCTATACTACTCCAAATGCCCTGAAATTTTGCAGGCACTTCATACTCATCAATACCTACAACTTTCATGTTTTGAGCAAAGTCCAATTCGGCCTCTATCTATGACCTAAAATTTCGGACAGATTAGGGGTTCATGAACCCTAACTTCTCACATTTCATTCCAAATCCAAAATTGATTGCATGTAACAACAATTCATACCTACTAGAGTCAAAGCCCCTTATTACCAACCATCATACTAGTCCACAACATCAAAATCATATGAAACCAGAAAATTCCTCATAAAATGGAAAACTTCACCAAATCAAGCCAAACCAAGAAATAAATCATATAATCCATCACTTTAGCCACTTCTAAGCCAAACATAAGCATCATTAGATGTAGTAGGGTGTTCAAGCATCACTTACCAAGCAATCAAGAGAGATAGGGAGTGTGGACACCTTAGCTCTTCAAATCAACTTCACTAATACACTCAAGAGCACCAAAGGAAGGAATTTCATGGAGTAGATTCTAGTTTAAGGACTTGAGTTGGGTGATTTGAGCTTGTTGGAAGCTTAAACTTGGAAGAGTTTTTCTTTCTTCTTTGATGAGAGGTTCGGCCAACACAAGGGAAGAAAATGGTGAATTTTGTGAATTTTTGGAGATATTTAACCAATTTTGGTCAAAGGTCAAAATAGTGAATAGTAACTCTTAAAGTCAAACCAATGGAAAATTGACACTTGGCACTCTAATAAATGCATTCCTATCCTTTCTTTTCTCTCTCACATCAATCAAATCTCACTCTCTACTTATCTCGTAACATCCGATAAATTTTTCACAGTATCCGAAACTTAACCGTATTGGCCGAATTTTCTCGAACTTTTCGCACTCGTGGGACCCACGTCCAATATATATTCTTAATTTTCTAAAAATACTCCAATACTAGAAAAATCATCTTAAAACTATAATTGCTCATAAAATCCACCAAGAAAATAATCCTAGGCCAGAAAATGCAGAAAACATGAAATTTAAGGGGAAAAACCCTAAGAAAATATTAGGGCAAATCTGGGTTCTCACACTCTCTCCCCCTTAAAAGAATTTCGTCCTCGAAATTCCTTATCATTGACTATACCGAGATTAAACTGAGCATTATACTTAGCTAACAAATCTGTACCCCCCCTTCACTGGCCAGATTCAGTAAATGCTTACCTTCCACGTCCTCTAAAAGGTCGAAAACTTGATGTTGTTCTAAGGAGTACACCCGAGAGGACACTTTCGATCCATCCTTGTCTCCCTTCGACTGGTCAGGGTTGGTCGTAGTTGGTGGCAGAGTCCCTTGCCGCTCGCGCAGGCTAGCTGGACAATTAGCAATTTGATGTTCGGCACTCCCACAGAGCAAGCATTTTCCTCCTTTCTTCCAGCATTTGTCCTCCGAGTGGTTTAATTTTCCGCAATACCCGCAGGGTCCGCGTGCTGTAGAAGCCGAGCCTCCTCTTGACGGGCTCTCTTGTGACACTCCCGGCATCCTTACTCCTCCCGTTCCCCGCCCAAACTTGGGAGGGGTACTTTCATCCCCCTGCCCCGAACTACTTCCAGGGAATCCCCTCTTTTTCGCCTGGAAGTTTTTCACCTGGAGCCTAGCATTCTCTACTCGTTGTGCCTTCTCCACTGCTTCGCTGAAGGCGTTAATTTGGGCTGCCGCAAGGTCCTTCTGGATTTCTACGTTCAGGCCCTGGACAAATCGCCGTATTCTTCGTTGCTCGGTCATGATGAGTTCGGGCGCAAATTTGGATAGGCGGGTGAATTGGCTCTCATATTCCGCCACAGTTTGAGCTCCTTGACGAAGTCGAATGAACTCGTCTTCCTTCCTCTCCTGAACTAGAGGAGGGAAAAACTTCGCATTGAACTCTCTGATGAAGTTCACCCAAGTCCTAGGTGTCTGCTCTCTTTCCCATTTCTGCCGAATTACGTTCCACCAGGAACGGGCTGCCCCCTCAAGCTGAAACACGGCAAAAGTCACCTGCCGCTCGTCAGAGTAGTGTAGGGCTGCAAATATATCCACCATCTTTTCAAGCCATCTTTCGGCAACGTCTGGGTCGGGTCCCCCAACAAACTTTGGCGGAGCGAACTTTTGGAATCGTTCGAGAGCTCTATCTTCGCCCTCGACATGATGGCCAGGGTTTCCGGGGTTTCCAGGGTTAGGGTTTGGGTTCTGGGCTTGTTGCTGCACTACTTGTGCTAGCAAGTCTGTCATTTGCTGCATAGCAGCAGCTATCTGCACGTTTGGGTCGGCTTGTGGTTCAGGATCGGGTCCAGTCGAGGTTTCCCCCGTACCCCTAATCGGTGTAGGTTGTCTAGTTCTGCGCCCACGGCCTCGACCACTCCGAGTGCCTTCCATCAATCTAAGTCAATCTAAGTCACCAAATAAATATACTGTTAAAGGGCACCTAACCCCCCCCTTTCCGTAGCACCAGACAGGAACAATGAAACAAGAATAAGTAACTCAAACAATTACCGCGAAAAGCATTTAAACACATACCACGTATACATAGATCACATAACCAGGTTAAGCAATTATACGGAACAGTCAGTCAAGTACAAACGAAGTCATTCCATGAAACAAAAGATCCTCCAAAAGTACTTCGGACGCCTAGGTCACAAGTGCAAAAGAACTCGCGAGAAGCTTTTCCCCCTTCTAGGGTTTCGTCCAAATATTTATAGCTTAATCAAGGTCGATCACGCTTAACCACACCCGAACAAACCACACGAAGTTCCGTAGAATCGCCTTTCTAGTTCACCAAATCCTTTCTAACCTAGGCCCTCATATCTTTCGTATCCGGGCACAAGAATCTCGTCTAAGATAATTCACATCTCGAGCCGGCCGGTCCCAAGAGTAAACCATCCCTAGTAAAGATTCCTACCCGACATACCTAGCTTCCTCGAGTCCCATGAAAATGATTCGTACACTTATCACATGCTCGGTTCCTAACTTATGCTCAATCGAGCACTTAGACATATTCATGAAATTAGGACCACAACACCACTTGGCCCAGTCTCACTCCACGCAGAGACCACGCGAAGTGGCTCTGATACCACCTGTGACAGTTCTCAGGGTCACATCACAAGGTACCTATCAGCTTGCCACCCGCACGCGGGCATCCCCTACGGAGAGTTTCGCTTCGTGACTCTTCACGAACGAGAGGCTCGGGGCTTTTCCAGACGAAGGACGTAAGGTCCCAACTGTCGGCATATGGCTCTGATACAAACTGTGACAGCCCCACCTTCCCCTAAGGCGAACCAAAGGGGTTAGCGGACTGCCTGCCTAGCTCTCGCCAGGACTAACGGTACAGTTTACGTCGATCTATCACGTTCCGGTACATACCATTACACGTAAACAAGTCAAAATAGTCAAAATAAAAACGAAAATTTGCGCCGAAGATGAATAGTGCAGGCCACGTCAGAATCCGGCCAGAATCTGGCCGGGTTACCAGCCGAATTCTCGGCCGGATACAAGGCAGAGAGCAATCCAAAATTTTTTCCAAAACCCTTCACAATCCGGCCGACAATCCGGCCAGAAACTGGCCGGATTCCTGGCCGGATTTAGTCCAGTGCCTTTTCGTTCAAAATTTTTCTTTTGCCGTTTGAAAGCCGAATCGTGCCAAAGTTCATCCAAACATCAATTTAACATATATACATGGAAATCCAACATTGTCAAGCCAAAACGGCATTCCAAAATAGCTATTTAGTTCATACATAAACAAGTAGCCATTTACACACCAAACATTGGTGAATCAAAACACTTAGGGTTTTCACCCTCAAGGAGCTAATCAAAATACATGTACATGAGCTCAACTTGTCATAACCTTTTCCAATTCCTGTAAGGAAAACAAATAACACGGAATGAGCTAAAGCCCAGTGAGCAACTATCACGATAGCAGTTAAGATCACACAAGCATCACCATTCAATTCAAGTATGAATGTTCGAAGTAAATCGAATCAGTGAAAGGATACGGTCGGCTCTCAAGAGCCCATTTCCACGCTTATATTCTTGATCCAATCTCATTGACTCTCCGTCAACGTTTATGAGTACCAACCGTAGAATCCACTTCACTCCCATTCCTTCCACCAAACATACCCCAACCGGGCCCGCACTCCATTCAGTCATTTTGGTAATACTCGAGTATACCGGAACCAAAGGTCTCATTACCACAAGATTCCACAGTACAGTCCCCGTGGCATGACAATTTTCACGACCAACCCCTCGCCGGCTCGATCCAATTGACTACCAAACGGGGTTGAGCTCAGTGATACAGTAAAGTCATTGGACATTCGCCCAAATGACATCAAATCAGTTTCCATGAATGGAATTCAGTATTTCATATATCAAGGGCAGTAATTCAGTAAAACAGTCAATAGCCATGCATTGAATCACAAGGGGTGAGGGCGGTCAAGTACACCCTCACCTCAATCACTTCCAATAACCAAATAAGCCTTCAAGGCATCAAATTCACATAGCACGAAGTCACATTGTAACAAATAAGTGAGTAGTATACTCACCAAGCAAGAAAGTGGTGTTTCATACACCGTGGTCACCAATCCGCCGTGAACTACCGTCACGCCCTAGAACATGTAACACATACAATAAGACTCCATACCGAGTCAGAAACAACACCAATTTACAACCCCAATAGGGTTTCATATACATAAACAAGCACCATAAGCAAACCAGAAATTAGAAGTAGCATTAGCCTTGGCCCCGAATAGAAAAACTGTTTTGCCCTTATAATGCGGTAATGGCGTCAAATTCACTACGATTATCGGATGGGGGTGTAAGACCCACCGTTTCGAAGCTATGAAACAGGGCTACAACAATGTAGAAGGCCACTCAGTCCAGATCCTAGCACAACTAGGTCAAATACGCCAAATACTAAACCAGCATTACCAAAACAGGTTTGCGAAACACACAAAACTGTAATGAACACAACTCAGGCTATACAGGTCCAAATGCCGAAATTCCAAAGGCATAAGTTAGCTAAGATATCCAGCTACATTTCATCAGAAGACACCAACTTCAAAATCCAAACCAATTCCAGTCAAAACAGGCAATTACTATCACAGTTCGGACATTCTGTTCACCAAAAACAGCAACAGTAAAAACGGCATAACTCTCCCTATACTACTCCAAATGCCCTGAAATTTTGCAGGCACTTCATACTCATCAATACCTACAACTTTCATGTTTTGAGCAAAGTCCAATTCGGCCTCTATCTATGACCTAAAATTTCGGACAGATTAGGGGTTCATGAACCCTAACTTCTCACATTTCATTCCAAATCCAAAATTGATTGCATGTAACAACAATTCATACCTACTAGAGTCAAAGCCCCTTATTACCAACCATCATACTAGTCCACAACATCAAAATCATATGAAACCAGAAAATTCCTCATAAAATGGAAAACTTCACCAAATCAAGCCAAACCAAGAAATAAATCATATAATCCATCACTTTAGCCACTTCTAAGCCAAACATAAGCATCATTAGATGTAGTAGGGTGTTCAAGCATCACTTACCAAGCAATCAAGAGAGATAGGGAGTGTGGACACCTTAGCTCTTCAAATCAACTTCACTAATACACTCAAGAGCACCAAAGGAAGGAATTTCATGGAGTAGATTCTAGTTTAAGGACTTGAGTTGGGTGATTTGAGCTTGTTGGAAGCTTAAACTTGGAAGAGTTTTTCTTTCTTCTTTGATGAGAGGTTCGGCCAACACAAGGTAAGAAAATGGTGAATTTTGTGAATTTTTGGAGATATTTAACCAATTTTGGTCAAAGGTCAAAATAGTGAATAGTAACTCTTAAAGTCAAACCAATGGAAAATTGACACTTGGCACTCTAATAAATGCATTCCTATCCTTTCTTTTCTCTCTCACATCAATCAAATCTCACTCTCTACTTATCTCGTAACATCCGATAAATTTTCCACAGTATCCGAAACTTAACCGTATTGGCCGAATTTTCTCGAACTTTTCGCACTCGTGGGTCCCACGTCCAATATATATTCTTAATTTTCTAAAAATACTCCAATACTAGAAAAATCATCTTAAAACTATAATTGCTCATAAAATCCACCAAGAAAATAATCCTAGGCCAGAAAATGTAGAAAACATGAAATTTAAGGGGAAAAATCCTAAGAAAATATTAGGGCAAATCTGGGTTCTCACAGTATTTATACTATGGATGGCATTTTTTAATTCTATTAATAAATGAATATTTTACAATTTTGGTAACTCACATTATGTTTGGAAAAAACAAGAAAGAAAAGCTTGTAAACTGAGTCAAGCAGTCAAACTGGGTCATTGAACTGGTCAATGTTTTACTGTTTTGACAGATTTTTATCAAAATGGTTTTATACCACTAACCAACTCGAAAAGAAAGTCGATTCATAGTCAGACTGTTCAAATCAATGGGTTCAATCTGAGTCTAACAACACTCATATAATGCACACTACACACATAATTGAAGCACAAAGCTGAAAAAAGTGAGTCCCATTTATCCAATTATTCAATACTTTGCAACGGTCACATTTTGTTGTTCAATTATTCAAAATTTTGCAACAGTCTCCTGAGTATAATTCTCAACATGTTTACAATGGTAAAATAATGGCAGCATTGTTTCAATTTCACTAGTTTGCAATTGTATTTTTTTTTTCACTTTCAATCCTCAAAATTTTGTCTATAAATATTGTTGGGTATTTCTTTAATAATTGCTTAATTATTTTTAGAAAATAACAATGAATTTATTTTTGAGAGCCATAAAAATATATATTATTTTTCAAAAATTAATAAAATTATTTTTTTAGAAAGTAAAAAAATTTGAAATGGAAAATTTTCAATGAAAGTCAATAAATTATATTTGAACAATAATGAAATTATTTTTTAGAAAATAAATTTATTTGTATTTATGGGTTTTGTATTGAGAATTATTAAAATAAATGTGTGATTTGATTGTTGGTCCATGCTATTATACTGTGATGTAGAGAGTAATTTATAGTGAGTGATAGCGTAATAGAAAAGGGGATAATAAAGTGATAATACGGCATATGAATTATCTTCTTCAGAATATAATCCATTGTAGATGCCCTAATGGTTAAGAAAGGAAAAAAAATTGAAAAAAAAAGTAATGCGTGTACTAATGGTTGAGTCATGTGTAGGGCTTCAAGCACGTCCCATAGATTATGAGGTTTGCCGAGCCAAATTTGACTTAATTTTACCATATATAGAACTCGAGTTCGAAGTTGATATAGCTTTCAGTATAACTATTAACTCAAGTTCAAATCTAGGTGAGTTAAAGTTTGAGCCTTACCGAGCTCAAATAAATGTAAAAATAAATTCATATATATGTATAGGATAAATTATCCATTTAACTCTTGAACTTTTAGTTTGGGTAAAATTAAGCCCTCTAACTATTTGTAATCAACTTTTAACCCTCAAACTTGTAAAATTAGGAACTCATGGCCCTTTTGACTAGTTTATTCAGTTTTGCAACTACCGGAAAATCAAATCACACGAATAGTAATATACTTTAAAGAAGGGACTTTTTGTTCGCATAGAAATGAGCAAAAAGTAAACAACTACATCTTCTTCCCTTTCCCTAACCCAAATCTCTAATAGATCTCAATAGACGAATTGCAGAGGGAATGGAGAGAAGTGTGTAGAGAAACAAGCAAAAATGTGTAAATATCACAGCTCTTCGCTTCCTATTTGTCCTTGCGATGAAGTCATAAAGATGATTACTTCGTGGACTGATAGAAACCTAGGGAGAAGATACGCTGTTTACTCAGAAGAAGTTGGTGGCTGTGAGTATTGGGATTGGATTGACGAAAAGATGTGCTGCCATTCCATTGAGTTGATACGCGGCCTTCTAAGGAAGATCAATGCAACAGAAAAGCAAAAAAAAGATATTTGAAACTGCAGCATTAAGATCTGAGGCAAAAGCTGCTAAGTTGAAGGCAAAATTAAGAGAAACATAGGAGCAGCTATGATGGCAGAAATGGTTGAATAAGTTTTTTATAAGGGTACTTGTTGTGAGTTAATTGTTTGCTATAATAATGCTGCTTACAGAGAAAAAAAAAGGTGGAGTCTCTGTTGGGATACTGCAAATTGGGGGTAAATGTAATGGGATGATGCGAATTGAAAGTGATACATTAAGGGCAGTGTGTAACTGCGATTTGTAGCTATCAATACTGCTAGTTTTAAGGAAAATGGAAGGAGCAAATAGATGTATGGTGTATGATGCAGAGGGTTAGGGAGAAGTGTATTGCATTCTTTAATTTTACAAGTTTTTGTAGCATGTTGGATTAGTGTAAAAGTGTGGTGGAACCCAATCAATGATAACTACAATTTTCTCCATGTAATGTGATGAGAATTATTTATCCCAATTCCCATGTCATGCGTTTTGTTGGATGTATTTGATTTTAGTATTCAACAAAAACTGCTATATCAAACCATACAAATGTAAGATAACAACTGCATAACATTAGAATATAATTAGCAAAAAAAATTACAATGATCTTTATCTGTAAATACATAGAATAATCACTTTCATAGGAAACAGACAAATGCCCAAAAGGCAATGATCTTTGTTTGTATTGTTAGATACCAAGCACAGATACATATTTTCATTCCCCATAAAAGACTAATAAAAAAATCTTCTAATCTAGCAATGTTTCTAGTTACATCCATTTACAATCAATAAAATTATCACAAAAATAGCAGGTCTTCCACTTTGCTAGGCCTGGTGACAAAAGATGATGCAATTTATCAAGAACTTGTTCCAGATCCAAGAGATCTTCCCTTTCCTCTTCCCCTTCCCCTGTCTCTTCTTCTTCCTCGACCTCTTCCCTGCCAATTTCCAACATTAAAAGGTGGATCTTTACCCAAGTAAGTATAGTTGAGATTAATAAAATCTTTGTTTGCATCAATCAATGGCCTTTTTGATGTACTTCTCTTCTGCCTATAAACTGGTGGCCTTGTGGTGGATTGTTGGGATTGAGGTTGATGTGTTGTCTACTGCTGAGTTTTTTGCTGCTTTCTTTGTCCTTGGTTGTTGCTTACCTACACATTAAGGAAAAAATTTCAGATCACAAAAAAATTTCAGAGAAAAGAAAGTTACCATGAAATCCAAACTCACACATTGTCTTTTTGTTAGAGCATGCTGTTGCTGCTGATTACATGGTTGTTCAATAGGTGCTGGTTGTTGAGAAGGTTGTTGTATACTAGATGACTTGGAAGGATTCTTGCAAGTCGCAACATTATATCCAATCCCTCCACAATTTCTATAATGGATTACAATCCTCCTTCACAATCTTTTGCCATGATCTTTTTCTTTTGTAACATCTCTCCTCCTAGCTTTCTTTGGTCTGCCAGGTTGAGTGACACTTGCTGATGGGTCCAACTCCAGCATATCTGACTGTGGCCATTGAATGTTTCCATTAATAGGCTGCAACACGTTATCATAGATGGTAAAGAAAAACTCCATGTGATAGCAGTTAGCTAACATTTTGTGTGGATCCTTATTAACTCTATGTAAAGCAGTAATTGTATAGCAACATGGATTGCCACTCAAGACTCACAAATTGCATGTGCACTCATTTTTCTCAAGGCCAACAGCAAATTGGGCTTCCCGTGGCCTTTTTGCCTGATAACTTGTTTTTGAATTTCATGTTATTTTTCATTGTGCTGCATGTTTGACCATTTCTTCCACAGTTTCTCTAATGAGTAGTCCATCATCTAATTTGTATTTTTTCATTAATGTCCTTCTCTTTTGGATTCTTTTCATCAAGTATTCTCTAATGGCTTTCATCATAGAAATAATAGACTGGTCCCTAGTTTCTAAAATATGGCCGTTATTAACCAACATATCACACTATGTATGTCTAGAAAAAAAGACCTTACACTAATGACTAGAGTGTGGTGCCTTCTTCACCCATGCATGTGTTTTTTTGTCTTATTCTTCAATCTCATCTATGATTTTGTTGAAATGTTCAACTGTTGTGCAGGTTGCTATACTCCACAATCTATCCTTTAAGTCTAATCCTGGATGTTTCTTCTTGAAATTTCTATACATATGTTGAACACAGTATATGTGCTCAGAATTTGAGAGAACCTCTGCAAGTGCCCTATCCAGTCCCTACACAAAATATCAAAGCAGATATAAGTTAGATATCCAAGAAATTTCATAACATTTTAGTTATTTTGTACTTTTACCTTCTACTAGTCAGACATGAAAGTATAATGTCCCTGATTTTGTATTTACAGGTCGCCACTCAAGAGGGTTAAGAACCATCTCCATTGCTCTGTAGCCTCCCTCTCAACAGCTGCCCATGCAACTGGCCAATAGCCATTGTTGGACCCCTCTGCAATAGCAGTTAGTAGTTGGACTAGATATCTACCTTTAATACGACGCCCATCCAAACACAAAATAGATTTCCATCCATCTTTAAAGCCTTTTTTAAGTGAGCAGAGGCAGCAGTACATCCTCATAAACCTTGGATTACATCCAGGTTCTCTAAATGGAGTGAACATAACCTCCATTATACTTCCAGGATGAGTCGTCTTAATCTCTTCACAATATTACCATATTTTCTTGTATTGTGACTCAGCTGACCCCTTAATCTTCTCAATGGCTAGTGTCTTTGTCTTAGTTGCAACATGCTTAGAGATTTCTGCCTGGTAGTCTTCGTGGACTGTTTGCCTTAACTCTCTGGTTGGTAGATTGTTATTTGATCTTATTCTCTCTACATACCTATTAGACAGCCACTTGGCAGTAATATTCTTATTTTTTCATGCATGGTTGCATGTTTCATAGACATCATGCATAGTCTTTACTACCAAGTCCTTTGTGCCGAGAGCCTTCTCTATTGAAGCAAATACAAATCATTTACATGGCTTCCTACACTTGGCCCTCACCCTGGTGGGTTTATTTTTATAGCTCCAAACACGTTTACCCATCCTAATCCCATACTCAGTAACAGCATATTTGAATTGTGCTCTTGAGTCAAATTTCATCCCAATCTCGAACTTGGCATCTTTGAGGAATTTCTCTAGCAGGGTAAAGTCCTTGTATTTTCCTTTGAATTTATCATCTAATGAGCCATTGTCACTACTTAGGTGATAAGGGATGTAATCTTGCTAGAGTGAATTGTATCCTCTGGTCCCTGCTAGATTGATTTGTTGGTCTAGTTCTCCTTCTCCTAACTTGTTTCTTTCTCACACCTTGCTGCTGTGATTCCAAGTCAGTTTCTATTTGCATGTCTAAAACCTTTGCTTGTTGTGAACACTGCGTCTGGTCAGTTGTGGTTTCATCTCCATGGTGTTGCTGTGAGGTTTCACCACTGCCATCAACATTGAAAAACAGAATGTCTAGCATTTCCTCTTCGCCACCATAGTCATTGGCACCACTAAATCTATCTTTTTCTTCATCTGATTCTGATTCAAATTCATTTTCAATGTTTTCTATACCTATTGATTCATCAGCCCCACAATTAGTTGTTGCATTACTACAGTCTACTCTATTTTGACCCTCTGCTGTCCCAACATTAGTAATTGCATGACTGCATTTTGCTCTCTTTTCACCCCCTACTGCCCCAACTATAGAATCCCTTCTAGTACTTCTCTTCTGAATCTCCACATCTCTAGTTATGCATTCCTACTCATCTAATTCTTCTATGACAACTCCAGCTTTATTTTTTTCCCTCATTTGGTGACTTTATTATTAGATTATTATTCAGTTCTTCAATTTCTATTACTGTTAGATGATGACAATACACTTCCATCACCTTGAAATTATATGTCCAATCACAGAAGGTCCTAACATGAGTATCAGTGGACAATTCTCTCAAACCAGTCCCCATGTCTGCAATTGATTCTAGGTAATAGTACAAAATGGCTACATTAGGATGACCAATTTTTTCAATCATTTTATTCAACTCATGGATTAACATACGCTCATCATCATACATATCTATATAGTCTACTTCTCCATTCTCATACCTTACGTAATTTTCTCAATTTATTCTTCTCCTGTAGTTCAATCTTATGCTAAATATTTCAAATTCTGGAGCTGCATACCAATATGTGAATTTTTCGTTTCAATACAAGTTCGGCTTACAAGAAGTGCAGATAAATATGCTATTCAAAATTAAACTATAATTAATTAATTTTCAATTTTTGCCTCACATGCTTTTTAAAAAAGTAACCCTAATCTAATACCCAAATCCAAGTTAAACAATAAACAAGTTCCAACTTTTAATCAAATGCTTAAAGATTATTCGCAAACCCCTACACTTTTTGAACAACCAAACAACAAAGTTAGGTCCCCACCATCAAACCCCCACATCTAGGACCACTACCACGTCACTTTCAGTAATCCCCACCACCAAAATATTGCTACCCATCCAATCACTGAATATGCTAGCTATTTCACATTTAAAGGTTCCAACAAAGTTTCATACCATATAAGCGAGGACCGAATTAAAGTATTTATTTTGCGGCCTGATTTGCCACTCCATTGTTGCTTCAATATCAATGATACCTAGCTATTGTTGAATCCGACAGTGCTAATTGTCTCTTGCTCTTCTCCGTCCATAAAGATCCTCAAGTGAAGATGAAGAGGGGTAAGGAAAAGAGGTGTGGTTCGACTTGTTTAGCTGGATTAAGGAAAGGGAAGGAGTTGTTCACTTTTTGCTTACTTTTATGCAGACAAAAATGCCCTTCTTTAAAGCATGCTGCCATTCGTGTGATTTGGTTTTTCAGTTGCAAAATCGGATAAACTAGTCAAAAGGATCACGCGTTCCCAATTTTACAAGTTCGAGGGCTAAAAGTTGACTACAAATTGTTAAAGGGTTTTATTTTACCTAAACTAAAAATTCAAGAGCCAAATGGATAATTTGCCTATATATATGTATATATATATATATATATATATATGAACATTTCATTTTAATAAATAATACAAATGTAGTGGACATACACGTAATTTTGCTCTTAACAAAAATTATTAAAAATATATAAAATCAAATTGACTCTGCGAGGACTCAACTCGATAGGCTTGCTTAGCTAGCTCGAGATCACGAGCCGGCTCCCTTCCCTTAATCCCTTATATTCCTAGTAATGTGTACGATTAAAATTTTTTTTTAAACTATGTCTGATTTGCAGTTTCCTTCTTAGACTATCAATTTTAATGCTTTTTTTTTCGAAGCAATCAATTTTAATACTTTTATACTTTATACTATCAACCTGTGGCACATTATATAAATTAGTTAAGCACCAACAATTTTTTTAACCAATTTTTATTTAGCACCTCTATTTGTTTACCAATAGTCTTTTTGGTTCACTAAGAAGTACTAATGTCCCTTTAAACTCGAAGTTAATTCTCTGAAGTCAGTAACAAGTATCAAACTTCTTACGCTCAATTTTCACTACTTGGAGAATAATTACCATAAATTTGTGTCATGATAAACAATAATATCACCAATCTAGTTTCAATTCGAATGCTTGTCGATTAGATGATGTGATTAGAGTAAAACATTCTAAATTTTGATGTTTGACCATAGAAGGTGGATACTAGAAGGTGCAAAATGGTCAGTTTTGAGAAGAAATACATGCAGCTTTAATCTCCTTAACTAAAGGCACTGATTGAGCCTCATCCTCAATATAGGATCATCTTATTGGCCATCTCATTAGATGAAATTAAAGGCAAGTTTTCCTTTTCTTTAACCCCTTTGCTCTTTATCCTAGGTTTTCACACTTATTTTGATTTCGAACTTTGTGGGAGAAAAGCATGATCTGGGAAACCTCAACTAGAAATTATTGTTGACTATAGTTGAAAAACTCAACTGGAAAACCTCTTACATGGCTTGGACGCAAATATGAAACCACAGATAGTAATATCTTGAATCTTCACCTACTATTGTTTGTCAGCTTCTCTTGTTTAATTTCAGGCAATGATGAAGGAGTAATGGGGTGACTAACATACATTTGGCATTTATGCTTATGACCAACTTTTAGTGCAACTTTTGAACCCCTTTTTTTTCCTTTATCTTGAAAAACATCCTTATTTTAAATAAGGAATGTAATATTAGGGGTTATTCCTATCACCTATTCATTCACATTCATCAATGAGATCTTTATATATTTGCCTTCCCCCCTGAGTCAGACACAGCATACCACAGAATCTCCTTGTAAAGAAAAAAATCCACACCATTATAGTCTTTGCAAAATATTGTCAAGTTTCTTGTGTATTTTCTTGAACCTGAAAGCCTATTTGCTCATCAAGTAGCAGCATGCCAAATGGTGGAAAGACTGTTGATTTATGAAGAATTGGGATTTTGGTGGTTGATGAATGAAGGAAATAGGTGTAAAAGGATGTGCCTGGCTCCCTGCATGCCACACATTAACAGCAATCCGGTGGCGGATTTGCCATGGATGGGTGCCATGTGGGGAGTCAAGCATGCCAAAACTCCATTTTCTTTCTTGTTCCCCTCTATCCTAGATCTTCTTCTTCATATTATGTTAATTTTCTCGTATCTGATGTAATTTGTTTATTGCCCTTTGATTTCTTTAACAGCATATTTCTGATTTTTTATAAAAAAATCTTTTTCAGGCTGGAAATCAAGACTCGACACAAAGAGAAAGGAGAGAAACATTTAATTTTTGGTTGCTGTTCAATTTCTCAGTTTTTTTTACAGATTAATCGTGCTGCTGCACTTGGATTTCTATGTTGTTTTGATAGAGCCTCAATTTGTATAACTTGGGGCCTTGTACGTATTTCCTTTGTATAATCACTTACATGGACTGATTACTAGTAAAATTATTCTCTTTACCTTATTATAATTTTTTTGCCCTTTTTGAAAAAATATATATAATTACTTCGAGTTATGTCCTGATTATGGATAAACTTTGTCGCAATGCTGACAAACACAATTTGAGAACCGTAGCTTCTCTCTCTCTCTCTCTCTCTCCTGGTTTTTGAGAACGGTAGTTTTCTTTATATTCTTGGTACTTTCGGCCAAATCTTGCCGTTTGTTTTCAATAATAAAGACAAAGGATACGGTCAAGCCGGTTACCACGTCATCTTCCCCAGTTATGTTTTCCTTTTTTTTTTGTACGAAAATATTCTGCATCGGTCATCACAACGATTAGGATATATCGTCCGAACTGTAAGTCACTCGCAAGATCTTACTGATCGCCCCATCGATACAGTTCTCATATCGCTGCTCACAAGGGCAAGCTAGTTATGTTCATCAATCCTTGGTGATCTTGCTTTAGAAAATGTGTCACTTTTCCCAAATTTCTTAGTTTTCTTTTTGGTATTATTATGGAAACATGAAAAATATTATGGATACACTATAAATGTTAAATTATATATTTAAGTTTTAATTGAATTAGAGTTTGCCTCGTCAAAAGAAATTTTCTGATTTTGCCTTTGTCAACAAATATAATCCCATTAATTGTTGTAAGTCGTGATCCGGTTGGAAGCGCTTGAATTTAGCGGTCAAACTCACGGTGGTGGAAGATTTAAATGACGGCAATATATGAATCCTTCTGTCCGTGCGGTTTTTGCCCATTTTGCCCCAACACAATCATAGTCGTGTTTGCAGTACAATATATTATTGTTGACCACGTAATTCCATGTTTTAGCAGCTAATTCGAGGAGAACCATACTTTATCATCTACGAAGGCGAAATTATTTTCAAGGGTAGTAGAATATATTGCTCCTCAATTTTCTGTTTTGGGTTCTGGTTTTTTGCAGAAAAATTTATACGTTTTCAGTGAACATATTTTTAATTATTTTTTCACTTCACGTACATTAAATCGTTCTAAACAACTGTATTCTCCCTTTGTTCTTATTTATCTAATTCGCCGTTGATATAATCTAGTGCTATTAGTCTAACAATCTTTAAGACTAAAAAGTCAACTTCTTGCATGAACCAAGCCCGACAAAGTGGAAAATGTTATGAATACGGTAAACCACGTTGCAAACATGATCTCACATGGTCATTATAGTAAAATTGCATACTCAAAACGAGTATGTGGCATAGATTTAATTGATAGCAGCCCCAAACCTAGACTCCACATAATAACTTTTGAATCTAAACTGCTGACTCCAAAAATTTATGTCAAAATTGTAGTAGCCAATAACTTAAAAGTGGTATTAACTATCCTTATTTTACTTGTGGGTGTTGACCATTCGTGCAACATTTTTTGAACTTTTTTCTAACAAAAGAATGGTGAAATTTAAGAAGCGAAGAGAAAAAGGAGGATTAAAATTTAGGATCTCTACATCTTGAGTGAGCAGGACTGTCAATGGAGCCGCACTTCATTCGGTCTGCAAAAAAGCCTAGTAAGCCTTATGTTTCACAAGGCTGGATAGTGTTTTGGCCTAAATAATAGGTCCGAATTAACTGTAAATCGAGTTTGATCATCACAGCCTTAAGCCCAATTAAAGCCAGACCTATTCATATGTATAATTAATTTCATATTAAATGATATGTATAATATATGAAAATACATATTACAACATTAAAAATTTATATTCAATTTATAATAATTTATAAATATATTATGAGGTTGGGTTGAACTCAATATGAGTCCAAAACTCATGTTAAATGATGACCCGAACCTGAGCCTTCTAATCTAGGCCTGAACCCAAAGTTTGGAAGTGCGTAAGTTCTTTTTTTTCTTTTTTCTTCTTCTTTATTGAGCTCTATCTTGTTAAAACATGGCCCGTGAAACGTGATTGACACCCCCCAGTTGTGAAGCTTCAACCTACCCATTTGTGCGACATAATTATGCACAATACGGCTTCGGCCTCCATTTGACCAAAAAAATCCAACTTTATTGATCTGGGCGATGGTGCTTTCAATTTACAATCCAGAACAGGTTTCGACACAACTTCTAAGTTGTTCAAGATGCTCATACAATTCCTTTCTTTCGCAATCTATTTTTTCCAGTTTTTTTTCCAAAGAACTAATCTCTCTTTCGACAGGAGGCAATCTTTTCTGAAGCCCCTTAATCTTTGAATAATATGCCTTCTGTTGCTTGCTCTCTCCTTCAAGTTCATTGTACAGCCGCTGAAAAACAATTGTAGAGGAGAAACTTCAATATATGTGCATTCATATCCAGTAAAAACTGCAAAAACAAAAAGATCTTACATCCAATTGACTTTTGATCGATTCCTTTGAGTTCAAAAGCACGTCTCCTAATCGCCAGTGACTCCAACTTTTTGCTTCAAGATTTGCGCATGACTTTTCTTTTTGTTCTTGTGCACACTTGATTTCTCTGAGGATTTGTTTCTCCTCTGCTAAGGAGTTTCTCCCACATTTAAGCCGATGAAATGAGCACTTAATCTGTTTTTGCAAAGTCGGATTGGAACAAAGTTTGTAATTCAGATGGTATACTAACTGAAATATGTTAAATTGATATCCAAAGGAAAAAATTAAACCATATGCAGTCAAAAACAATTTTTTCTGATTCACCTGCTTTGTAAATTCATCCACATGATCATACTCATCTAGAGCTCCTTGTAAATATCGAATTGCATCTACTTTGTAGTGTCCATGGTACAGAGATAGGTTCTCTAATTGTGTGCGAATATGGAACCGATCAAACTGTATTGGATAGTTTTAATGGAAGAAGAAAAGAAAACAAATCTTAAGATATTAGAAAGAAAATTGAAGGAGTTACTTGGAACTTTCAGTGTAAGAGAAAGATTGAGGTCATATATGGTATCCAAATTTTACCTCTCTCTTCTGCAATCTCTGAACAATCTCAAGTCGAGCTTCATTCTTCTGATGAATCAAAGCTTCTGCATTTTGAACTTTTTCTTGAAGATTCAAAATCTCCATGATCCAAAATACCAATAAGCCTGCTGTCAATCAAGATTCAAGGAGGAATGAAGTTCACATATCTTTCAAATTTATAGCTAGGCAATTAGCAAGTTTACTAAGTCGATAAACAGTTGATCTAATCGTTCTGATCAGTACTTCATTCATCAAATAATAGCATTCAGAAATGAGACGAATCAAATTAAAGCATACTAGATATAAAATCAAAACAAACTTAACAGTAATTATGAAAATGCCGGTGATTTTTTTTTTTTATTTATTTATAAATAAGAAGCATACAATTCATTTCTGAGTTTTAGTCCTACTTAATAAGGGAAGAAATTGGGAGGAAATGAATACCAACCTGAGAAGCAGAATGAGGGAAAGCAGGTGGTGGGATCAAATATGGTGGTGGAACCATCTAAGGAAGGCAATGAATTATTTTCGTGTTGGAATAGAATAGAATTGTGGACCAGGTTTACTCCATGCATGCTTTGCAAGGCACTTGCTCCCCAAGTCAACCATGTTAATTGCCTTAATCTTTGCCTAATTGACTTTTTTTTTATTAATCATTTGCTATTCTCGAATGACTTTAAACACCTAATTTTAGCTTTTGAGAAAAAAAAAAATAGAGAGAGCTGTTGTTTGTGTTCTTAGTTGCTTTTTAAATCCTGGTTTTAACTTTTCTATAGGAAAAATGGCTGAAGATAGAAGCAACAAAATAGGCGCTTTTGGATTCTGGAAGTCAGAATTAGTTGATAGGAAGAGATTAAGGATAATATCATGTTTAGATAGTTATTTTCAACGTTCTATACAGCAAGGAAAAAAATTTTGTGATTTCTTAATTTCCGTGTTCTTTGGAATTTTGATAATTTCAATGACTTTTTGTGACTAAAAAGATTTTTTGAATATTGGTTCGTAATAGAAACTTGGCATAGGTTTTGTATTGAACTAAATCTGCAATTGGCTTACCATTTCTCAATATAACACCTGGTCAAATATCTTAGTTAACATTTGTCTTGCACATACACATAATATTTCTTCTGAAATAAAAAAAAATTTTCTAACGGGTGCTTACAAGGCATTCGTTAACATATTTAGTATTCACCTAATCTATCATATATATATACACATACTAACATCTATTATCCTCTCTTGCATTTATATATTTTTCTTATTTAATCTTATCTATGCTCCTTTATATTTATTTATTTTTAGTAATTAATCTTATATTTTAAAAAATATAACACCTGAAATATATTTTAACGATAGGACACTCGTTAGACAAACCGAATAAAAAATTAGGGGATAAAATGGGAAACGGGATATACCTTAAGGGGATAAATTGAAATTAATACTTTTATTTATTTCAA
Organism: Coffea eugenioides; assembly: GCF_003713205.1. Classification (NCBI taxonomy): domain Eukaryota; kingdom Viridiplantae; phylum Streptophyta; class Magnoliopsida; order Gentianales; family Rubiaceae; genus Coffea; species Coffea eugenioides. Next base: position 14,711,773 of record NC_040043.1, on the reverse strand, counting down.
TGGCCTTTCCAAAAACGAGAAGTTATTTCAATTTCGTTTTTGTGCCAAAATGAATTATAAAGATACGACCAAAAACAGAATAGAAAATTGCATTGGAAAAGCTTCCATTAGCTTTAATTATTGTGGGTGTGAGTGTCACTTGTCTTGCATTGTGCTTAGTGGGTAATTGTGCTAAGTTGAGCGAACGAGAGTGACTCTAAGTACTTGCTTCAGCCTTTGATTTACACTTGCTGTTAGTAGTGAGAAGCGTATTGCCAAAGATTGAACAATAATCTTTTCTACTCCGATATCCAAACAGAAATCAAATGACCTTGCATCTGCAATGGTTAGTTTATCATGACTAGGCTAGGTATGTCAATAAATAGAGAGTTTGAAATGGATCTCTTTAATCCATATTCAAACTCATTAAATTTAATTAAATCGAGACTTAGGTCCCGTTTAACAGATGAATTTTTTTGGTGTTTATTTAAAATTTTACTGTAATTTATTGTAGAATTTGCAGAAAAAAATTTTAAAATGTAAAACTTTTTCTTTTATTTTCTTCTCTTATTCTTTCTTTCTTTTTCCTTTTCTTTCCTCTCCGCTTCTTCACCCTCACCTCATCCACTTGTTGGCTGCCCGCGCCGGCAGCAAGAGAATGTTTTTTTTCTCTCTCTCTCTCTCCCTGTCTTCTCCCCTCTTTCCGGCCACCTCTCTCAAGTTCAAAAACCTTTCAGATTTCCGTTGGTATAAGGATACTTTTCTGACTAGAATCTATGATAGAGCAGGTGGTAATCAAGCCAATTAGAAAGAAAAGTTCCTTAATAGCCTTCCTAAATCATTATGAGACTTAGTCCAAGACGAGCTCCAAAATCAGTACGATCGTGTTGTTTCATGAGAAATAATCACCTATAGAGAGCTTATAAGCCAAATCCAACCAGTTGCCTTAAAAGTTTATAAGCAAGACAAGATGCTTAAACAACTTGCAAAAGATATAGTACAACGAAATAAGGATCTTGGCTATTTCTATGAGCAATTTGGTCTCTCAAATTGTCATACGAAGCATAGAAAGTCCAATTTTGGATAAATTCTATTTTGGACTCTTAAATAATAGACGTGATTTCACATTAGCCTTTAAAGTCCAATTTTAGGCACTTCACCTCATAAAACACAAATGCCGTCCTACTTCAGTATAATTATTGACAACCATTGTTGAAACTAATGCAACAGTAGGCAAGTAATGCTCAAAATAGGATGAAATACTGTAACGTCCTGAGTTCATGTACTGGTCTAAATAACTTTAATCAGAATCACAAGTTCAAAATGATTAATCCCACTTATTGAGTAGCCCATGCTACATAACTCTTGGACCTAAAAGGCTAGACCCAAATGTACAAGCCAAATTATTGGTAACGTTTAAACAAGAATGTTTTTTTTTTTGGGCAAAAATCAAATATTTATTGATGATTAGCAACAGTTTACACAGCAGTACACCCTTATATATTGCAATATCTCCTTATCTACTACTCTATACATTAGTAATCTACCATAAAACAAATCTTAGGACTAAAATTTCATTCTAAACTCAGTTCCCAATTTGCTTTGGTTCTTGGGATGTTTTTCCAACCTGCCACAATGCTGCTTATCACCTACACTATCCCCTACATCGCCATTTCTGCTGTTGTCGCTTTTCCTCTAAAGACTCTTCTATTCCTTTCTCTCCATAACATATACACAACTGCTAACATTGCAAGTTTCCTTACCCTGTTCAAGAATGAATCATTTGTAATATTTCGTATCCACCATTCTACTTCCTGATTTCATCCATGCTTTCCTCTATAAAGAAGACACGGTTGCTGGATTCTACCCCGTACATAGGCTGAATAGTCACAAGAAAAAAACAGATGGTGTATTGATTCCCTGGCACAGGCACATAATGGACACCAATTTTCTGAAATAATTAATCCGCCATCTCATTAATCTATCTGTTGTAGCCAACCTGTTTTTACATACCAACCACATTATGAATGCATAACGAGGTATATAACCCTTAAACCATGCTACAGTTTGATTGCTGCTTCTCAACAATTGAACTGCTGATATAGTTGTATATATTCTTGCTATGTCTCCTGCCCATCTAAATGAATCCTGCTCCTGAGGTAGTGGCCTGCATTCTGTAGGGACTGCTCAGATTAAATCTTCCACTTTTTGGTTCCTTACTTTTTCCTGTAGGCCAGCTCCATTCTCCATTCTCCATTCTGCATTAGTGATTCTAATTTTGCATCGATAGAACTACCAAACTGAGTTACAATCTCCCTTCCATAATGTCTGATTAATGGGCTATAAGTAAATGTTTTGTCCATTTCCCACCACTGCATCAATTTGCTTCCAAGCAATCTCTCTTAGTTGCCTTAAGCAAGAATGTTATTAGCCATTCCTGTGTTGCCTATCCCATTGATGTGGGATTAGGTATCATCTAAGGACTTTTCTGACCGTAGCTAATATAGTTAGAGCAACTCTTGTAAATTAAGGCTTTCAAGTCACAATCAAGAATAGTTTTCAAGACAAGTTCTGAGTTCTTGAAGATGCTTATACAACTCGCCTCTTTTGCAATCTATTTTTTCCAGCTTTTTCTGCAAATAACTAATATCTCTCTCAACAGCAGGTAATCTCTTCTTAAGTTGGTGAATCCTAGAATAATATGCCTTCTGTTGCTTGCTTCCTCCTTCAAGTTCATTGTACAGTCCCTGAAATATAGTTGTATTGGTGAAACTTCAATATGCACCCAAAAAGAAGAACAGGGGAGAAAAAAAAAATAAAGAAGCAGCAAAAAGAGTCTTACATCCAAATGACTTTGGACCGATTCCTTAGAGTTTAAAAGTACTTTTGGGAAACGCCAGTGACTCCAAGTTTTGGCTTCAACATATGCAGAATACTTATCTTTTTGTTCTTGAGCACATTTGATTTTTCTAAGGATTTGTTTCTCCTCAGTTAAGGTGTTTCTCCCACTTTTGAGCCGATGAAATAAGCTGTTAATCTGTTCTTGAAAAGTTGGAAAGGAAAAATATCAATCACCTATAATAAAGTTAGTCAATTCAAATAATAGCTAATTGAAACTTGTCCAATGAAAATAGTGAATGTGGTAAATATACCTACCTGGTTTGTAAATTCTTCTGCGGCTTTATACTCATTTACACCTCCTTGTAAATATTGAATTGGTTCTTTAATGTTTACAGCAAAATTTTCAATTACGAGCGACAGGCCTTCTAATTCGGTGAGGATATGAAACCGATCAAACTGTATTTGATTTTTTGTAAGGCAGAAGAATAATTAAAAAAAATAATAATAGTACACTTCTGGAAAAAAAAAGATGAATTAATTGGGATTTTTACTGTAAAAATATTGAGCTCATACTATTGAATTTTCACCTCTCTCTTCTCTAGTCTTTCAACAATCTCAAACCGAGCTTCATTCTTCTGATCAATCAAAATTTCTGCATTTTTAACCTTTTCTTCAATCGTCAACGTCTCCATGATTGGACGCTGATAAAGCTGCTGTCAATCAAGATTCAAGGAGCGAGCAAAATTCACATATATTCAAACTTAGAACGAATTGATCAGTAACTGATTCATTCGATTCGATCATTTGAACTTTTTCATGAGATAATAACATGCATCAAGCAGAAAGACTATTCAAATAAACAAGAAAAATATAAAATCACATAAGAACTGATATATGTGCTTCAAGAATTTCGTGGAAATTTTTTCCATAGCAAACTTTAAATGACAAAAATTGCTAAAATTTGGGAAGGAAATGAATACTGACCTGAGAAGTAAGATGTGGTAAAGCTGGTGGTGGTGTCTGAGTATGGTGGTGAAGGTGTCTAAAGAAGACAATGGATTATCTTCGCGTATGGAATATTATACAATTGTTGACCAGGCTACTCCATGTTTTACCAATGGGAAAATCGCCAATTTAGTCCCTAAACTTTTTTTTTCTGTCGATTTAGTCCCTATACATTATTTATAGCCAATTTAATCCCTAAACTTATATTTCGGTTCCAATCAAGGAGCTTCACGGCGGAGCCACCGCATAATTTCCATCAGCTTCCCAATCGAGCAACCCAGAAGGGGTATTTTCGGAACTTCCATTCTGGAGCCTTTACCAAAATTAACCGAAACAAAAGTCCTATGAGAAATACCCACCCAAAACCCAAAATGAAAACAAAAAAATTTCTCCAGTCGCCACAGAATTCTTGAAGAAAATCCTCGCATAAGATTCCGCCACCACCGCTGCCACTCCTGCCGCGCCTAGCGCCACCGGGGCGTGCTTACGAGACGACCCACATCCGAAATTGTCACCACCGATGACGATGGAGTAATTCGATTTGAATTGATCCGGTTCAACAAAACGGGTCTGGTAGGAAGAGGGAAGTCCGGTTAGAGCATAGGACTTGAGCTTTTTGTATTCTTCCGGGTTGGAGAGGACCAGGGTAAGATACTTGGCGGCAATGATTTGGTCAGTGTCTATGTTGTCGCCGACAACGTAGCAGATGCCATGAAAAATGGAAGCGGTGACGGTGGGAGGAGGAGTGGTGGAGGCGTTGGGGGGAGTGATGGCGGAAAGGGGCTTGTGTTGGAAATGGGGAAGAGCAGAATGGGAAATGAGGGGTTTAGTGGAGGGATAGTTTGGCGAAATTGAGGCGAATTTGAGGGAGGAGGGTGGGGAGAGAGAGGTGGTGGCAGCGGTTGAGGTGGTGGGAAATTTGGCGGTGGCGGTTGGGTTTGATGGGATGATTGAAGCTGAAGCCACCATTTTGTGAAACGTGTTAGAGTTGTATTTTAGTGGGTGTTGTGCGTGTTTTTGTGCTTTCTGAAAGAAGTGCATCACCTTGGGTGTTTCTTGTACGGGCTCTAGCCTCTGAGGGCTTCTTTCTTCTGCCCGGATCAAGGGCAGCGCCGCCCTTTGTTACTGGTATTCCTACTTGTGATTCTCATTTGCATTTATTCTATCAATTGGTTGGCTGAAGATTAAGAAGATTTAGATGATAAAACACAAACATGGGATGCATTCAGATTTTTTAGTGAGAACTTTTCAAAAATTCTTCCAAGATTCGAAAGAAAGCCACAAGGCCACCACCCCTCTTCTGTGAGAGCTGAGCAAGAAATTTTTGCCCAAGAAATTTTTTTGTTTTCATTTTGGGTTTTGGGTGGGTATTTCTCATAGGACTTTTGTTTCGGTTAATTTTGGTAAAGGCTCCAGAATGGAAGTTTCGAAATACCCCTTATGGGTTGCTCGATTGGGAAGCTGATGGAAATTATGCGGTGGCTCCGCCGTGAAGCTCCTTGATTGGAACCGAAATATAAGTTTAGGGATTAAATTGGCTATAAATAATGTATAGGGACTAAATTGACAGAAAAAAAAAGTTTAGGGACTAAATTGGCGATTTTCCCTTTACCAATTCATGCACACTTGCTGCCCCACGTCAATTCCATGTTTTATACTTTGGCTAATAGATTTTTTTTTATTGGAGCCCCTTTGTGAATTAATCTTTCTTACAGAATACACTATTGAATGAATCACAATTATACAAAATTTGAATTTGAACTCTAAATTTTGTACATGTGTCATGAATCCAACGATGATGATAGTGTATATACTGTCAGTGTATATAATATTTACTCTATCTTTATACTTTGGCTAATAGATTTTTTTTATTGGAACATGAAAAATGGGTAGTAAATTGCATTAAATTCCCCCTAAAGTTTGATCCAAAAATCACTTTGCACCCAATTGTATTTATTAAGCACTTTGCTAGCTCCCTGGACTAAGAGTTAAAGCTAACAATTCGGTGAAATGAAGTGTTCTTCAATTAGCAATTACCCGTATCAACTATGACTTTAGTTGTACTTTGTCATTCCAAAGAATTGAGACAACAGTTTATTCTCTTGATTCATGTCCATCCTCTTTTTCGCCCCTTGTACCTTGCTTTGCGTGGATTCTGTAACAAGCAGAGCGGATAGCAATGTATTCTTATATTCATGTTTAAGAATGAAATAGTCCATTTACCTATATCCTTTAATTTCCTCTCTCTCTCTCTCTCTCTCATTTTTCTTCATTTTCTGTTGCCAATGCTAAGCAATATACTAATGTAGATCATTTACCAGTCACAAACTTTAATATATGTACACGTGTCTAAAGGATCTATGTTGAGAATTAAGTATGCTTTGCCACGTAAGAAATATATATTTTATTATACCATAGTGGTTCGTTTTTAATTTTTTCTGATACTAGTTGGTTGGGATCTAGATGCTGAATAAACAATTATTGAATTATTAAGTACACAACAATTTAATAACAAATAAACCATATGCATGAAAAATAAGCGGCACACAAGATGTAATGTGGTTTGGCTGTATTATTGAGTCTATGCCTACGGAGAGAAACTAATTTTTTATTATGAAAGGAAAAATCTCATACAAGAATATAATTTGAATCCAAACCCAACCCTTGTATAATCTTGCTCATCTTTCAAGAACCTTCTTTCACTCCATGTATAAAACTATATGTCGTCCCTTGTGTGTCACTTCCTTATACTATATAAGAATGAGTTTAGGGTAAAGATGTTTTTTGGATTTCAACCGTAAGGGTAGGGCTATTTTGGGAATGTAAGAGTTTGAAATACAATTGGAGTATTGAATACAAGTCATTATAGTTAATTTAGTTTTGTTGTAATTACTTAGATGTCCTTTTAGACATTTAAAGCTAGGGGTGACAATATCCGATTGAACATTGGGTATAACTAAATTCAGTTTGTTTTTTAGTGAAATAACATAAAAGCCCTTCTAATCATTTAATTGTATTAACATCTAAATCTCTTAATTTCCTAAAGCATTTCTCATCAGTTATCTGCAAACTTATGATATATAGATATTAAGACACAATTAATGCCAATTAGTAGAGAAGTTTGCTTTCTTGGCCGTTACCCCCATCTGTTCATATTCATTTCATTTACTTACAACTTTCTTTCACCACAATCAAATAGCCTATTAAATTTGGATATTGCTATATTAGCTACTTCTCTTTCTCATTTTGCAACACCTTTCTCAATAAGCATATTTTCTTTAGTCAATCTACTTTTTGCTTGTAAGAAATCTCAATAGGTATGTTTTCTTTAACCAATCTACTTTTTGGTTGTAAGAAATCTGTAATCTTAAAGGTTGTATGTGTGATAATTTTTTAGTATTTTAATTCAATTGTCCATATTAGATAGGCATAATAGGGAGGAGATCACATTTGTTAATTATTATTTGTGGTTTAAAATAAGTTTATCATTATAAATTTTCCCATATGCAGATTGCATCTACTTTTGTTGTTTTAACTATTAGTTATGATAATTTTCAAATTGTTTGTTATTTTATTGATGATTCCATTTAGGCAAATTTTTCACTTCATTTGATTTGCCAATAGGTTTAACTATCTACTTAAAACTATTTGGCTGTAAATCTAAAGTATGTACTTCATTACTTTTAATTGTTTTCTTGAATTGAGTGGTCTAAGATGTTTTAGTACTTTATTTGACGTGGTTATTCCTCTAAATTAGCATTTTAGTTGTTGTATATCTTTGCAACTAGATCAAAAACTGATGTTTAGTGATTGTAATCCCTATCCAAAAGAAGATGCGTTACAATATGTTCTAAATCATACAATAAATCATAATTGATAGATTGGTGAATGTGGAGATTTCATGATGATATGTCCTTGGAATCAATATAAATTCAAGAATTTGGCTTGTAAGAACCGAAATTCCACTAGCAATGATTTTCTTCAAATATGCTAATTGTTCAAATTTCACTTATATGACAAGATAATGTGGCGGATTGCCCTTATATTAAGATCAAATTCAAACTAAACAATAGATTTTAATATCCATAAAGTGCATGAGCAGATATAAATAGGTCTTTTATTTTATTAGGTTAGATGCAAAATAGTTGATCGTATCTTATAATTTTGTTTCATTGCATATTAGTATATTTTTTAACTCAATATGTAACTTATGATTTTTCTATTTAATATCATATATTAAAATTGTCATACTTCAATTCTTATACTACAAAATACCAAATAATAATTATTAACCATCTTTAATTATAAGCACTAAACTCCCACGCGTCGCGTGGGCTTTTCCTCCTAGTTATAGTATGCAAACTCGCTCCTACTTATAAGCCACATTACCTGGCCAAAATCCAAGTAATAATAGAAAATAATTACTAATACCTAATCTTATATAAAATAGGAAATAACTTCTAATTCCTAAACTCATACAAATAGAAAATTCTTAGACTACTATTTCAAGTAGGAAGGAGGGATGGGTTGGGTAGTTCGAGGGGAGAGAGTGTGAGTGAGAGATCTCGAGTTCGAGATCTCCCATTTACACTAAAAAAAAAAATCAAGTAACTAAAATAATTAGAAAATTAGTTACTTTCACACAAAATAAAGAATCGATCTAAAGGAAATTAAGTCAATTCCCTAATAGTCCATTCATCAAATAATAACATTAAGAAACAAGATGAATCAAATTAAAGCATACTAGTTATGAAATCACAATGAAACTGCGGGTGAATTGAGAGGGAAAAAAAAAGCATACAATTCATTTCTGAGTTTTAGTCCTAATTAATAAGCGAAGAATTTGGCGAGGAAATGAATACTAACGTGAGAAGCACAATGACGGAAAGCAGCTGGTGCGATCGAATATGGTGGAGGAACCATCTAAGGAAGGCAATGAATTATTTTCTTGTTGGAACAGAATAGAATTGTTGACCAGGTTTACTCCATGCATGCTTAGCTAGGCACTTGCTCCCCAAGTCAACCTTGTTAATTTAGTTAGTTAGATCACTTTAATCTTTTGCTAATTGATTTTTTTCATTAATTAAGGGGGAGTAGTTATGAGGTTCTGTTTTGTTTATTTGGGGTTTGCTATTCTCAAATGACTTTTAAGGGGAGTAGTTTTATGTGTTCTCAGTTGCTTTTTAAATCCTGGTTTTAACTGTTCTAATGGTTGAAAGATCAGAAACAACACTTTTAGATACTGGAAGTCAGATTTATTTGATAGCAAGAGATTAAGGAAAATATTATGTTTAGATTGCTATTTTCAACGTTCTATACAGCAAGGAAGAAAATTGTGATTTCTTCGTTTCCATGTTCTTTCGAATTTGATAATTTCAATGATTTTTTCAATGAAATAATCTTTTTAATATTGGTTAGGAATATAAACTTGGCTAGTTTTTTTTTTATTGAACTAAATCTGCGATTGGCGTACCATTTGCCTATATAACACTGGTCAAATATCTTAGTTAATATTTGTCAAGCTTTTTGGAATCGGTACGAAGATTACGTTAAAAAAAAGGATGCAACAGAAATTTTGCACATAATATTTCTTCTAAAATAATCTGTCAATAGCCTATAGTTTTTGTGGCTAGTAGTAATTATGCGGGTTACAAAAATAGTTGCTTAATTGTATGATTTACACTAGTTACGAGTGAGGATTAGCAAAGACGACCAGAGCAGCAGCTTACTTCTTTAGTCCAGTTTTTCATATATATATATATATATATATATATATATATATATATATATATATATATATACCTAACAGGGGATGGATGGAATTTAAGAGGCGAGAAGATGAGGATTATAACCCAGGACCTTTGAGTCCTAAGGTCTCGACTTGTTAATATAATTTCTTTAGCCTACTTGTTAATATACAATTTTTGACATTTTAAGTTAGGGGATCGATATTTGAACGAACTCCACTTTGTATTTTTGAATTTGTATTACTTTTTCACTTTACACCCTATACTTCAATGGTGGATACTTTGCACCTTAAACTATTAATTTTAAATGTTTTGCACCCTAATTCTCAAATTCATCCCATTTAAATCCAATGAATATAAACTTTAGCAAAATTAATGGCATAGAGGATCCAACAAATGAATAATAATGTGTCAAAAGTGGTCCAAAGGTGCCACAGTCCCATAGCAAAAACAAAACAATATATCATAATTAATTTACACAATCTTTTATCTCATTCATTTTTCTAACAATATTAATGATTGAGACCATATAAATCAATGACAGTATTCTAAAAGTGTCAAAAAAGTTAAAAGATCGCAATTAGAGCAAAACAGTACATTATTATTAATGTTTGCTATCTTTTATCTCATTAATTTTATAAATGTAATTATTGATTAGACTTAAATAGGACAAATTTGAGAGTTTACGGTACAAAGTGTCCAAAATTAAGAGTTTAGGATGCAAAGCTATGTTTTCAGACTCGGACCGGGTATCGACTTGATCGAGCTCAAGGGTCAGGGTTCGACCGGGGTTGAACCGGATGATGTCATAAATAAAAATTATTTAAAAATTAAAATAGTATATGTAAAATACCTAAGAGTTTGTTAATATTAATAAAAGTATATTCATATATATTTGATGTTTCAAATATATTTAACAAGAAAATACAAAGAAATTAGAACAATCAAGTAGTAATTTATATTATTTAATGAACATTAACAAGTTTAGAATTAAAATTATGGACTTAATTGAAAAATAACACCAAACTTTAAGACAACATTTATAAAGTATGAAATATTTGAGGTATATTAATAATTTTTAACAATTTAGGGGTTAAAACATAATATTAAAAATGCTTTGGCCTTTCAAAAAAAAAGAACTTTGACAACCGGTTCTTCAATTTTCCCGGTCAAACCCAAATTTTGATCTGGTTTGACCGAGTTTTTATTTTTCCGGTTTTTAGGGATAACTTGGACCGAACAGTTGGCCGGTTCTCGATTCGACCGATCGGACCGGCCGACCCGGTCCGAGTTTAAAAATATAAATGCAAAGTGTCCAAAATTGAAATTTATGATGAGAAAGTTCTTTGCACTTCCGTACTATGTATATTGCTTACCATACATGCTTATTATTTCGCTTAACACTAATTCCAAAACTATGTAAGATATAGAAAAGTATGTATCAAAATCTGTGACAGCCCCACCTTCCCCTAAGGCGAACCAAAGGGGTTAGCGGACTGCCTGCCCAGCTCTCGCCAGGACTAACGAGCAGTTACACGCGATCTAAAACGTTTCGGGAAAGTAAAAACGCACTCGGACAAACCACAAGTACCAAAATAAAAAAAAATAAAAAAATGAAACGATGAATAGTGGCCTGGCACAGCAGAATCCGGCCGGAATCTGTCCAGTAGCTAACAGCCCGGATTCAAATTTTCCCCAGGCAATCCGGCCGACAATCCGGCCAGTTTCTGGCCGGATTCCTGGCCGGATTCAAGCCAGGTAGTCCTCGCCAAATTTTTTTTTCTTTTCCGTTTGGAAGCCGAACCTGTCCGTAATCCAACCAAACATCAAAAATACATTTACAACTTGTCATTTAGCATATACAAGCCAAAATGGCATCACAAAAGTGGTCCTACAAGATTATCCATATAAGGTTTTCAAATTACAATTCAAACAAAAGGTTGGATCACAATGCACTTAGGGGATCACTCGGCAACCCCTTATCAAAAGCCATTCCAAAAGAGTTTATATTCCTGTAAGGAAAACAAAAGGAACGGTGTGAGCTAATTGCCCAGTGAGATACTATCACTTACGCAACCGAGTGCATATAAGCATCAAGCTTTCAATCAATATAATAACATAAGCAAAGGCACACGTCAAATATGGTGATAAAAGGATACAGATGGCTCTCAAGAGCCCTTTTCCTCGTTTGCATTTCTTGATCGAACGTCATTGACTCTCCGTCAATGTTCAACAATAACCAACCGTAGACTCCACTTTACTTCCATTCCTTCCACCTAACATTCCCCAACCGGGCCCGAAATCCAAACACGTGCATTGTGGTATTACTCGAGTAAACCGGAATCGAGAGTCTATCATACTACAAGATTCCATATAACATTGCCCCAAGGCACATTAATTGGCACGACCAAGCCCTCGCCGGCTCGATTCAATCAATTACCAATGGGGTTGAGCTCATTGATAACATTTGTAGTCGTTGGAGACTCGTCCAAACGACACCAAGTCATGTATTTCATTTCATATAACATTTCATAGAACATTCCAATAACTTTTTAATAACATGCGAAACAATAAGTGAGAGTGATAAAGTACACTCTCACTTCAATCAATTAACATTCAACATCTCAAGTTCAAATATCAAAGCCATATAAGAGCACACAAGTGAGTAGTACACTCACCAAGCTAGCAAATGTGGTTTCATGCACTTCCGTCAAAAGAATGTTGTGCACCACGGTCACGTCCTAAAACATGCAAACAAATACAATGAGACTCGATAACGAGTCATAAACCAAGGCCAAACATGACCCCAATAGGGTTCCATAAGCATATACAAACATTAAAGGAAACCAGAAATTTCGGAAATGTAACTAGCTTTGGCCCTGAAAAAAACAGTTTTTGTCCTCATTTTGCGGTAATGGTACCAATTTCACTACGATTATCGGATGAGGGTGCAAGACCCACCATTTCGAAACTAAAAGACAGGGCTACAACATCACAGAAGGTCACTCAACCCAGTTTTGAGTGAAAACAGGTCAAAAAATGCAAGATACTACATCAAAAACGTAAAACAGATTCACCAAAATGCATTCTAGCGGAAACATCATAACTCAGGCTCTCCAAGTCCAAATCCAGAAATTCCAAAACAAGATGAAAGCTAAGAAACAGGGACAAATTTCATCAGAAGGCCTCAACAACCAATTCGGAAGAAATTCCATCCAAAACAACCAATTACAGGCGCAATTCTTACATTCGGGTAAAACCAGAACAGCAATAGTAATTTAGACTTGTCTCATTCTACACTACTCCGATTGACCTGAAATTTTGTAAGCACCTCTAAAATGTCATTCCCTACAACTTTCATGTTTTAAGACAAGGCCAATTCGGCCTCTAACTAGGACCTAAAAATTCGGGCAGAATGCTCCCTCAAGAACCCTAATTTTCTGAAATTTCTTCCAAACCAGAAATTGGTTGCAATTAATCACTTTTTCCACCTCCTAGAGTCATTATATACCATTTCTAATCATCATAGATAGCCACACAATCATGCTTATATTAAAACAGAAAAATCCCAAAAAATAATAAAACTTCATCATTTCAACCACAAATCAAGAAATAATCCATAAACTTGCATCTCATACTACCACTAAGCATGATTTAAGCATCAATTAAAGGAGGAGGGTGGTTCTTCACAACTTACCTTAGAAACAAGAGAGAGAGAGCTATTGGTCACCTTAACTTTCCAAAAAAACTTCACACAACAACTCACCAACACTTCCTTAAGTGGTTTTATGGAGCAAAATCAAGGTTGGATGGTTGGTTTTGGTGATTTGGAACAAGATTGAAGTGTTTTCTTCCTTGTGCTTGGAGTAAGAGAGAGAGAAAGAGAGCAAGAGAGGGCCGGCCACCTTTGAGGATTTTTTGATGATTTTTGGGTCATTTTTTGTTTATGTAAGTCAAATGGTAAGACCATGAATAGTGGTCTTAAGGTTCAACCACTCAAATGGTGACACTTGTCACCTTTTATTAAATGCTCACCTACCTTGTCTCTCTTATATCAATCCACTTAGCACCCTCTACTTATCTCTTAACACCCGGTAAATTAATTCCAGTATTCAAAACTTAACCTAGTTGGCCGAATTTTTCTGAACTTTTCGCACTAGTGGGTCCCACGTCCGGTATACGCTCTTAATTTCTCAAAATCCATTCGATACTAGAAAAATCATCTAAAAATTATATCTGCTCCTTAAATTCATCTAGCAATTTTTCTAATCACGAAAATGCAGAAAACAAGCCATGAAAAATACGAGAAACCTAGAAATTGGAAAATTACGGGTTCTCACAAAATCACTATCTTCACATAATCTTGCACTATGACAAACTTCAAATAAAGCATATACACCACCACAATTATGAACAGCATGAATCCAATTCAATTCATAACACGACATGGATCTCAAGAAATTCTTTCGATTTGATAAGTTGTGTATACAATCCTTCTAGCAACTTTTAGTACTTGCATAAGCTGCTTGGCCTTAGAATTGTATGCCTTTTGCTGTTTCCTTGATCCTATCAATTCACAAACAAAAACTGCAAACTACAAACAGGAACAGATGGAAACAATATGAGCGATTGAACTTCATATTACAAAGAACATAAAAATAAAGTCTTCCCTCCTGACAAAGACTTGCCATCTGACTCAGCCCCTCAAGTATATCATCACAATCTGCCACACCACAGAGATCTGTCAACTGATTTCTCCAAGAAATACTCATTGAGCCTTAGGATCTCCTTGTTCAAGTCAACTTGTTTAGAACCCCTGTCCTCAAGAAGGGCCACGAGATTGTTCTTTGAGATATTTAATAAGGATCTCACCCAACATGGCTGCATTTTCTTTGACATCTTGAGCAGATGTCCTGCGCAGCACTAGTTTAAAAAGGAAGGGTAGTGAAACCTCAGACAAATCAGTGTGATGGGATAGGAACCCAAAGAGGCTGGGGCTGCTGGGACTGGGAGTAATTGATGGGAAAGCTTGCAAAATTAGTGAAGGAAATGCATAAAAAAATGAGATTTTTTTATGAATTTTTTGTTGTATTTTTTAATTTTCTATTATATATTACTTTTTTGAGAATATTGTATTTATTTTTTACTCAATTAATAGTTATTAGATGTTAAGGAAACAAAAAAGAACTAAAACATAATATTTATGAAGGAGAAATAGTAATATAATAAAAAATAGGACAAAGAGTAGCATGAAGTGGGACAGAAGATCCGTCGTGTACTTTAATTCAAACTATAAAAGGGTTATATATAGTATTTGAAACTATACAAGAGTTATGTAAAAAATCGCTAAATCACAAGAGAGTAAAATATATTTTACCCTTTGTTTTTTGGCCGACATCAAAAGGGTGTTTGAAAAACTAAAATTGGCTCAAAGTTCACTTCTTGCATAATCTGAAAACAAAAAAGACAAAATAAAAAAAATACTATTGATAGAGTAAAAAATGTATTATAAATAGATCCCACAACGATCAATTACTATTGATACAAAAATGTTTTATAAACATGATACCGGGTCTAGACTTGCAAGATGACTCTTGGACGACCTAAAGTGCAAGCCTAAATGTTTAAACCAGATTATTAGTAGCTCTAAACCAAGGATGTTATTAACCATTCCTATGCCCCTTATCCCATTGACCAGGGGATTTTGACTCTAGTATGGTTAGAGTAACTCTTGCAAACCTTTCAATTCAAATCAAGAAGGGTTTTGGACAGAACTTCTGAGTTGTTGAAGATGCTCATACATTTTTTCTCTTTTGCATTCTAGTTTTTCCAGCTTTTTTTGCAAAGAACTTATATCTCTCTCAACAGCAGACAGTTTTTTCCCAAGCCGGGCAGCCTTCGAATAATATGCCGTTTGTTGCTTGATCCCTCCTTCGAGTTCATTGTATAGACGCTGAAAAATAGTTGTACATGAGTGTATATTCAACCCAAAAGAAAAAAAAAACCAAAAAAAGGATGCAGAAACAAAAGGAATCTCACATTGAAATGACTTTTGACAAATTCCTTTGAGTTTAAAACTTCTGGTAAATGCCAGTGACTCCAATTTTTTGCTTCAAGATCTGCACAAAACTTTTCTTTTTGTTCTTGGGCACATTTGATTTGTCTAAGGATTTGTTTCTCCTCAAGCAAGGTGTTTCTCCCACTTCTCAGCCCATGAGACAGGCTCTTAATCTATTTTTTGCAAAGTTGAAATTGGAAATTATCAATCACCTATACTATGATCAGTAAACTCAAATAATAAACTAAATAAAATTGGGTTTTTCTTCTACCCAAAAAAACGAACAGTTTGTCCAACGATCTCATTAAAATGAATTTAAGATGTTAGATTTTTAGAAATATAAGATTAATTAGAAAAAGTATATAAATGCAAAGGGATTAATTAGAAAAAACATATAAATGCAAGAACCAATAGTAATTATTAGTGTGTATATATACGATAGGTTAAGTGGAATATAAGTGTGTTAACGTTCGGTAGAAAAACCCAAAAACAAATTACACCACAGTTACCACACACTCACATTCATTGTTTCCTGCTTTTAAACCATTTCCATATTTAACTTTGATGTTCTAAATACCTCTTTTAACAGATGCCCCCAATTAGATAGACCCATCAATATTTGTACAATCAAAGTACGTGAATATGGTTCATATTATCCAAAAAAAAAAAGGAAAATCAAAATGGTAAAGTTAATTTACTATGGAAAGAACAAAATAAATGGAGTAACACATGATATATTCCAGATTTACCTGCTTTTGAAGTTCATCTACATGATTATATTCATCTAGAGCTCCTTGTAAATATCGAATTGCATCTCTTTTGATGGGCATAAAATCTTTGTGGGACAGCAACAACATCCTTAATTGTTCCCGGATATGACGTCGATCAAACTGTGTGGGATGGTTTCCATGGCGGAAGAGGAAAAAATATTAGATAGTACATATAAAAAGAGGAAAAAAAATGGGATTTTTGTACATGAAAATGATTGCAATCATAATATTCAATATTCACCTCTCTCTTCTGTAATTTCTTGGCAATATTTCTTCCAGCTTGACTCTTCACCTGAATCAAATCTTCTTTATTTTTAACTTTTTCATCCACAGTCAAAAGCTCCATGCCTGGCTACTGATAAATCTTCTGTGAATCAACGAGGAGCAAAATACACAGATGGAATAGCTGATCTAACGGGGTTTGACGATCAGTTCGGCTTTTTTCAGAAGATAAGTTAAGAAGAAAAAGACTATTCAAATCAAAACAAACTAGGAAATCCCAAAACAACAAAAATATGTACTTCAAGAATTGTGCAGAATTTTTTTCCACAACAAACTTTAGAAACAAACATGCAAAAATTTTGTGAAGGAAATGAATAGTAACCTGAGAAGTAAAATGTGGTAAAGCAGGTGGTCGTGTCAAATGTTCAAACATGGTGGTGATCAAAGTGCCTAATGAAGGCAATGAATTATTGTCACCTTTGGAATAGTACAGAGGAGGAGAGAATTGTTGACCAGGTAAAGCATGCCCTTGTTCCCCACGTCAAGTGTGCTACAGTAACAACTTGACTATTGACTATTCTATTACATCTAAAGGGCGGTCAAAGGGCATAAATGTTTCTTTAATTTTTTTTTTTACTTTTATAAACACTAAATTTTCATTACAATTAACTAATGATAAAAATTACACCAGACATACAACAAATACGAATGTATATCATAATCAACAGATACAATAGATCTAAAATTGAATAGAGTTAGATGAATAATTTGGTTAGTAACAGCAACAGTTTGAATTTGTTATATTCTCTCTTCTTTCAAGATTTTAAACTATGTCAGCGATGTTTTGTTGCCAATATGAATTATTCAGATCGGCTTATGAAAAGTCTGCCTATATGTTGAATTAGACTAACGGTGTGTTTGATAAAACTGAAATCTAAAATTTGAATCTGAATTCATTAAATTATTGAATTGTTAAGTATTAAATCAAATATATTTGAGTGTATATCACATTCAGTGATAAGTGAATAATAGTTTATTACTTATTTTTGAACGTAAGTTTTGTTTAGGAAATTCAGTGGCACTTAATTAATTCAGATGTTCAATTTTTAGTTATCAAAAGCGTCTGAATATATTAAGTTTAAGTGCTAAATTACGTTATCAAACATGGTCTAAATCTATGAGTTGGCTTACTCTAGTATTATATAAGATCTGGTCGAATTTTTCATTTGACTGGGAAAAGTTTGGTATTATGACAAAGAGTGTGGATGACACTTACAAACTATGGAAACTGTTTCTTAACAGTATTTGCTATCCAAACTATTTCTTACAGTATGGATGATTCTTACAGTTTAATAAAGAGTTGCCAGCCTTTTCTCACCATGACCCCGGTTCTTCTATTTTATTTATTTCGAAGTCCTTTCAAACAAAAAAGAGGAGGATGTTTCACTTTCGTTTAATGCCAGAAGGATTTATTAAGATACTCAACCACAAGAAACAAAAAATTAGCGTAGGCTTTGCCATCTCAAAAACAAATAATTTCATAAATTCACCAAAAGTTTCTAACAATTTCATGAGGCTCCCCTCTAATTTTTAAAAATTATACCGACCCTAACACCATGACATATTGAATTATTTAAAACAGCCTTCACTTTATCTGTTTTTTACATGGAGAAAGAATAGGTTTTACTTAAAAATAAATAAAAAATCAGCCCCTTCCTCATTTCCTACGTCGATCGTATCCTCTCCTCTTCTTCTCCACTTCCCTTTTTCTCATTTTTTTTTCTTTACATGTTCTTTTCCTCTTGCCTCATCTCTCATTTCCTCTTGTTTCTCTACTCTATTATTTTGACTTAAACCCATCGCACTCTCTCCACTATCTTACCTTCATTGTTCTCAAATTCTCTCCCTTCTCCATCCCCTTTCCATTCTTGACACAGGCTACCCCTCAAAAAATTCTAATCCCCAAAATTTTCCTGCCATCTAGAAAAAATTGCCAAAAGGGAAAACTAATTTTAGTGGATGCTTTGATTCGGAGAATGCATATGTACATTTCTATATTCACTTCCCACTTCTTCAATTCTTTATTAATGATCTTGAATCAAGTTTTAGTAATATTATTTAATTAAATTCTCACTTTCCTCTGGTCTTATTTGCCGACAATCTCCAAAAATTGAGCTTGATTCTTTTTTCCATTAAAGTTTTGAGTAGCTCTAATTTCATATTGAGTAGTCAAGACGTCTATATTCATTAAATTTTATGTAATACTAATGCATTTGTGGTTGATGAATAAAAGGGAACAAGATTTATACACTCAAAATGTTGGCTATGCTGGCCTAAGTGGTTTCATTAGTTGAACTTAATTCGTTTAATTAAAGTCCATAAATATCAATACAAACAAGAATTAAAATAATAGAAATTTGCGTAAGAATAAAAATACTTAGCTCCTCTAGTATGATATAAGAAAATCTTGGGATGGAAATTAGAAATACTTATTAGGTGTCTAATCTGGTGTAGCGGGGGTACGATGGAACAAAACAGGATTGTTGGCCAGCCTATTTTACTTAGACGACACCGTTTTAGCATAGCACGTGCTCGTGGAAGTCGCACAATTAGTCCCTCATACGCTCATATGTAACTTTTTAGTCCCTCATGTTTGAAATGAATATATTTTATTCTTCAGATTTTAAAAACTTGATTTTATGGTCCCTAAATTCATTTGGAGTCTGTATTTCACCTCAAAAGCATATGGGCGAATCACTTGACCACATTACAATACGAATCCTTTCTGCATTAATCTTTTGTTTTGTTTTTTTTCTATCTCATCCTTCAATACACATCACCTCATAATTTAGGGATTTGGCACAATCCATGGTAATTTTAAATAAATCCATAAAAAGGGGTCTCTAAATTTTTTTGTTTGTCCTCTTCTAATAGTTGATGCATAAAATTTACAATATAAACACAAATTCGCATTTATTTGCTATCTTGTATTAAATTACTTGCTCAATATAATTTTCACCTTTCAAGGAATTAACACTTGGAGCCTAATGAAGGAATGTTGGCTAGGCTACCAAAATTGAGTACATGCAGATTTTTTTTTTCCCAACTAAATAAGGATATGACATTACACCTGGTTTGTACAAATGCCATCAACTCTTAACAAAACAATACTCTCATCTTTTGAGTTCAAGAATGTATGCATACATTTTTCCCTTTTCCCTGTTTATGTTTTCCATTTCCCTCTGCAAAGACCTGATATCTTGCTCAAGAACCTTCAATCCTTTCTTAAGATGCTCAATCATCTGATCATGTGCTTTTTGATCCTTCCATATTCCTGGCATATCTTTAAATAATAGCTGCAATGGGGCAGGTAAGAGCAATATTATTTGAGTACATTTGATAAAAATAACAATGTCAGCCTGTAAAACTCAACAATTGCAATGAAATCCTTTAGGTCCCAAATTTGATATGTGAGTCCTATACAAAACCAGAATTCAAGTTCTGACAATGAAAAGCCCTCAATTCCTTCAAATCATTGTTGGACTTTTGACTTTACCCTTTATATATGGGCCGTGCAAGGAACACAGAAACTTCTTTTTCAAGAAACTATCTGTATTTAAAGAATTTTTGAAGACCCAACAAACTTTTTCTATATTTAAAGAATTTTTTCTAATATACACAAATGTACACCCCCAAAAAGGATTTTTGTGTATATTTATGAAAACCCAACAAACTTTTTCTATATTTAAAGAATTTTTTCTAATATACACCGCCAAAAAGGATTTTTGTGTATATTTGTGAAAAACCAACAAACTTTTTCTATATTTAAAGAATACACGAGATCTATGAATAAATCAACTGCCACTAGAAGATTTTATGAATACTTCAAGTGCCAACAAAGCAGCTTTCCTCACGAACTTTAAGCCACAAAAAAAAAAAAAGAGAAAAAGTTTCTTTAAAAGAAACCTTACCTCCATTTGATATTTGATCGAGTCTTTTGAATGCAATTCCCAAGGTACAAATTTTTCTGTACGAACAGCCCCACAAGACTTTTCACATTCTTCTTGAGCACATTTGACATCCCGAAGGATTCTCTTTTCCTCAACCATAGAGTTTCTTCCATTTCGCAATCGGTGAAATAAACACTTTATCTGGTGTACAAATTGGGAGAAAAAGGAGCTAAATCAATTGAGGAGCCCATAAAGTTTCTCAAGAAGATTTTTCTCAATGTTTAGTCCTTGTTTCACCAGACTTTCATTTTTTATTTTTCTCCTACTATTTCATCAATTTCGATTTTGCACTCCAGACTTTCATCATAACATCTTAATTAAGTCCGAAAATTTAACCAAAAGATGCAAGAGACTTGCATCCCTTCCTCAATAGGAATTTCTCGAGATTATAAGCCCTAAAGATGTAACATAGCATTGATAGTCCAGATAAAAATGCCAAACTTCCAACAAGCAGAGCATAAAGATGTCGAAGTTTGTTGTAGAGAAAGGAACCAGATGGAGGATATTTTGGTTCAGATCTCAAATTACATTTCCAAGCCAACTTAGAAAGCTTTGTTTTGGAGCTAGTATGGAGATAAAGGAAGCATATGACATATTTCCAGATAGCTATCCCTGCTGCTAAATGTCCAAATGCAAATTGAGAAATTTGCTCAAATAATTTTCACAAAGTTGTGGCAGAATTCTTAGTCAGTGTTGTGTAGAATAATATCCTTAGGTACCTTGATAACATGTTCACTATGGCCGCCACCATTGCGCTCATCAAGAGCTTGCCGTAAATAGTGAATTGGATGTTTCTCACGATATGTAGAATAGTATCCTCTCTTCCATGGTGAAGGGTTTAGTTTCAAAAGAATTCTTGCTCGATCCTTCTGCAAATATGATGAACAAAAATCAAAGAAAGAGAAGAATATTATGTCACCTTTTTTTTTTTACCTAAAAATGGAAATCATTGTGTATGAGAGGTTCTTTTATTTTATTTTTTCTGTTTTCACCTTCTTCTGCACTAATTCTTGATACATTTGCACTCGAGCTCGACTCTCCTTGTTAATCAAACTTTCCACGTACTTAATTTTTTCATCAGTGTTTAAAACCATCAGCTTTTCAGGGTCCATGAAGTTCCTCTTTCAAACAAACCTGTCATCGACAACCAGTAAAGCAAGATTCTTAATTTAAGTTTCCATTTTCTGAAGAAAAAAAAAACATTGTAAACAAGCACTTAAAGTGGAAAATGCACTGAAATCTTAACTGGATTTGTTAGATAGCGCAAACATTATAACTTCTTTTTTTAATTTATTCTAAAAAATTGTAAAAATAGAATTACAACAGGGGAAGTTGTATGACCGAAACATACCTCAAGCTTTCTCGACAAAATATGCTGTCACCTAGTACTGAATGAAAAAAGAGAAAGTGATTGAATAAGAAGAAATTTTTAAAGAAGGGAAAAGAAGAAGGAAAATATTGGAAAACAAATGGAGAAAAATTGAAGACTTGGATTAAATCGAGTTCAACTGGCTTTATATACCCATATAGCGGGATGTGTCATGAAATGTTTAATACAATAGTTGGATCGGAATAGAATAAATTAATATCGTTGACCTGGTGATTTCTTTTTATAATAGCATTGCGATTATCAAAAAAAAAAAAAACAAACACTTGCTCCCCACGTCAAGGAAAGGATCTTGATTAATTTTGCGACTTCTTTGATAAACAAATAAGCCCACATGGCTTCGCTTTCAACACTTTCTGGTTTTGAAACTCGTTGTTAAGATTAACATAATCTTTTTCGAGTGTTGAATCTTGGTTTATGATCAATAATTTTATGGTTAGAGTACTCTTTTTTTCCCTCAAGAACCAGTTCAGTAGATAATAAACATTAATCAGATTTTATTCCAGTGCCGAGCTTTTCCCTTATTCTTCTTTCTCTTCGTAAGATATATATAGTTTCCCTTGAACTCAAAAAATGAAGTACTATTTGTGTACTAAACTATATAAAACACATACTCAATTCCCACATTAGGTAACAATATTGTGATACTACCTTTGTTCTTCTTCAGTTTTACAAGTTTTGATCCATAGGATGCTAAAAAAAAAAAGGATAAGTAGGATGCAGCATAAAATCAAATGTCAATGGATTCTTTTTGTGAAATTTAAGGGGCGGAAAGCTAATTGTCAACTTTGAAGAAGTAAAACATGACGACATTTTGCAGTCTGGAGTAGATTTCCACTTTGGCAGCACCATGAATTTCTCTTGCAGTTATTTATAGCAGCATAGCTCACTAAACGGTTATTTCACGTATGTTTTTTCTTTTAGTAAGAAAAAGTTTAGGTGAGTTTGAATCCGATCACTGTCTCCGGGATCATAGGTCATGTACAAAAGTTCTTACAGATCAATCATCAACAACACAGCCCCCTCATATTAGCAGTGGGATTCGAGCATATGACTTTTTGTGAGAAAGTAATCCGTCCTTACCAATTAAGCTAACTTGTGTTGACTTTTTTATTTTGTATATATGGAAACCAGGAAATATGGTGACACTAGAAATTGTAACAAAAAACCCACAGCCTTATAAAGGTTCTTAAAGCATTTGCAAATTGTCCCTCCCCCCCCCCCTCCCTTTCCCACCCAAACTAGAATTTGGGACAAGAACTATTGCAGTAGCAACGGTTCCTAAAAGGTTCATAGCTGTGATTGGCTAAGAAAAAGAATATATCGCTCAAATTATAAAATATACACATTGATTTTAACATGTGTGGAAGCTACCAAAAAATATACTAGGCTTATATTGTGTTTAAGTTTCTGAACAAACATGTTTACATTTTGTACGAAACTATTTTGGGACTGTCATAGTTGTAATTGTCCCAGCCACGGGTTCCCCTGTTGACTAACCCATATGGATTAGGTGTTTTTGGGGCTGTTTTTCAAAAATTTTATAGTAACATTGTATATAAAAAATTTTACTGTAGTTATTTATTGGGGTGTTTTAGATATTTTTGAGGCTATTTTTAAAAAATTTTACTTATATCTACTCCTTCTCATACTGAACTTGAATTCTTTTTGTATGTGTCATATAGAATTTAGATGGGCTCATGTAACTGGTTCAAATTTGCAAAATTAATGATGACTCTAATGTTAGCTATTTCAAATCCAATTCAAGAATATTTAGAGAATGAGAGATAAAGTAAACAAGGTTTTTTTTTTTTCTATTAATTAGCAATGTTGTTTTGATTTTCTTGTTACACTCTGTATGATACATTGCATTAGGATGCCACTTTTCTCCTAATAGGATATATGGCTAGTAAATGATGAATGCTCACTGATATTAAATATTAAATGTGGAGACACAATTCATCTTGATTAACACTAAGTATAAGAAATTATGTAACTAAATATCTAAAACCTGCAAGACTGGCAACATATGTTCAAGACAGAAAGAAAAAGACAGCTAAGACTTAAGATGTTCCAAAACTATCCAGACATTATTAGTATAGTGACATGGAAAAACTCTAAGAATGGCACATCATCCATGACCCTTTAAAAAAAAAAAAGTACAAAAGGCCTTGGGTTATAATTAAGGTCAAATTGAGTGCCCTTTTTAAACTAACGAGCCATTTATTTATTTTTATATATAAAATTACATGTAACTTAAAATTGTAGAATCAATGCAACAATTTACAACTCATTAATCACAATTAGTCAACACTTGGGACAAATAATAATACTCCCTCTGTCCTACTTTGATAGTCCTGTTTTCCTTTTTCGTCTGTCCCAAATTGTAGTCCAGTTTCCAATTGAAGAATGTAGTTGTATTTTAATTTTTTTAAAATACCCTTATTCAATGTAAGTTGTTGTTACTATAAATCTACTCCATTTAATGAGAGTTAATTCTTTTTTTACCATCAATTCAAGTTTCCATAAAGTTATACTCTAATTAATGTGAGGGTTTTTTCTTAAACTGTATGAAAAAAATAACCAGGACTATCAAAGTGGGACGGAGGGAGTACAAAGTTAGACTAAACTCACAACTCATGAAATTTGAACCGAAATTCGCAGCTTGTGAAATTTGGACCAAGAATTTCTAGCTCAAGTTAATTAGTGCACTCTTTTCTTCCTAGATATCACACAATGAGCATCGCTAAGTCTAGTTTTACGAGACTTTCTGTGGATGGTTTCCTTTGAATTCATTCCACAACATGGATGTTCTCATTGCTTTTCGTTTACTACTGTGCTTGTTCAATAGCTCGTTTTGCTGTCTTAACCTTTCTGTTTCCTCTTGCAATGACTTAATATCCTTCTCAACAACCTCCAATGCTTTCCTAAGTTGCTTAGCCTCAGAATCGTATTGCTTCTTTCGTTTCCGTAGTACTTGCAATTCCTGAAGTAGAACCTGCAAGTGCGGGCAGAGAAGCATATGTCGACTTACAGGGAGGAACCAAAAATTTTAATTTGAGGGGGCGAAATATATGTACATATAAACTTTCGAATTCACATAAATTTTTTTAAAAAAATTAGGGAGGGGGGCATATAGTATAAAATACATAGAGCTTTTCAAAATTTTCAAAATATTAAGGAGGAAAAATATAAATATCTAGAACTTGAAGGGGCGAGGGGCCAAAGGCCTTTCCTCACCCCTCTAATTCTGTCCCAATTAGAGTTACTCTTTATGAAAGAAACGGATTAAAGTTTCTTACACTGTACAATATCAAAAATTTTACACGCTAGCAATTTTAGATTCGTGATACATCATTTTTATTCACGTTGCAATCTCTTTTGAACATAACTCGCTTATGGTTTCAAAAACTATATATAACCCTCTCATGGTTTAAATTAAAATACCAAAATGACGGAAATAATCATTTGTAACGGAATCTTTAAACATGTTGAAATTACCCTTGTTTAAAAATTAAAATGGCTAAAATGACCAAAATATATAAACATAGTATACATGATGCACTAACCCTGTATGATTTTATGTTTTACCATATAACTCTCTTATACTTTAACACTTTATTATATAACTCTCTTATAATTTTCAAAATATACCCATAATCCCCCCGTGACAATTTTCAACTTTACATAGAGGTATTTTTGACATTTTAGATGACTCCATTATGCATTGCAAATTCCGTTACTTTGACACCTTAACCCAATCCATGAGGAGGTTGTGTATAACTTTTGAAACCATAGAAGGGTTATATATAAAAATATACTATATCACAGGGGAGTAAAGTGCAATTTGCCCTATATTTGACAATTATATGGAAGTACTGTGCCTGTAAGAAAGTATTTTAAGATAATTTGAGCTTTTTCTTTCTGGCATTTTATCTTCATTTCGAGGTCAGCTGATGAATTAGAATGCAAATCCGACAAAATCTCACTGGGAAGTTGGAGTAACAGAGACCGGACCACAACTATGTCCAATTTTAGTTGAGCAATAGCGACCAGACCACAAGTGCTATCAAAACCACGAGTTCTCAACGAGGGTCGAAAGTCAAAGCTGAAATTTCAATACATTGGAATTTCTAAGATTTTTAGCAATGGCTAGTGAATTCTACCTTTTTCTCACAATAAGTTTACATCTATATTGCTATATTAAGTTAGAATAATTTCGTAAATCTCCCCTAAGATTTCGAGCAATTTCACTTGACTCGTCTTTCAGCTTTTAATATTACATTTACATCTTTTATTTTTCAATATCAATGTAACAATTTTGGTCCATATTAATAAATAATTCACATGAAATGTTAAAAAATTAATATTCTCATCTTATATTATCCTTCCATGGCTTTTAGAAGGATTTGTTTCCAAGCAAGAAATTTGATAGATGTTATTACTCTAGGTGAGTCACCAAATTACAATGCAAAAGGAAATTTACTTTTTATGGTGGAACATTTGGCAGGACCAATGCCCAATTAGCACCTAATTTAAAGTGATAAGTGATAACTAGCCTTTTGTCTGAAAAAAATTACTTTTAAACAGTTTTAAATCACACCGAACTTACCATATTAATACATAAAATTACAATTATGTGCCTCCTATATTTAGACACTTTTCCAAATTATTACTTTTTCAAAAAACTAACAGCTAAATTTCCTCTTGTGGATATCTGTTAACCAAACTGAAAAAAAAAAAAACTTTTGATACATGCAAATATCATGAAATCATACAACTCACAAACTAAATCCCACACTAAATTACGTTAATAAGTGGTAGAAGTTTACATTAGCAACTACGTATAATTAGAATTAACTTGATCTGATTATGTATAGTTAAATACATTTGTCATGATTAATCTTCTATATATTGTCGTATATCTAACCATGATAGTGTATATACCATCAGTATATATAAAATTTACTCTATTTGTTATAGGATTGAAGAACAAAATTTCCAAAGTACAACATGATAATTCAATAACAGTACAAATACAACAACAGCCCCATGTCCCTTCAATTACACATGGACCACTGGAGGTGCTTTCAATTTAATGTAGTCTCTATACGGTCCTTCCGTATAAAACATTTTCTGTAACTATTATCCTTATCGGCCGCCTCTAATATCTTCTTAAGATGCTTTGCCTCAAAACTATAAGCCTTTTGCTGTTTTCTTAATCCTTTCAATTCTGCAAATAGAATCTGCAAAATTGGAGATAAAGGGCTGCAAAGTCAGTATCTGTTCGTAATACGAATTATGCATGAAAATAAACAACTAAATCAACCTTACCTCCTTCTGATCTTTGATCATCTTCTTTGATTTTGTAAATTCTCGTACACTTCGTGATGTCCATTTTTTTTCTTCAAAATCAAGAGTAAGCTTTTCTTTGCATTCTTCAGCGGATTTAATTTCTCTAATGATCTGCTTCTCCATGGAGAAAGAGTTTCTTCCTTTATGCAGCCGATGATATAATCGCTTAATCTGTTTCGCAAAGTTTGGAAGGACAAAGTGAACCAACAATCTTTTGCTAGCAAATAGAATTTCTCTATTTATTTTCGGATATATTCAACAATTTCTTTCACTTAGCCATTTTGCATCCAATAGTTTATTCGAGTCGCTGCTATCCGATCCGAGTTTAACAACATTGGACAGAACTAGAGGGGACTTATAAAATCATGTTTCCCTCCCATAGATTATTGAAATTTTGCAAAAATATCCTTCACACAAGTTAAACTTTTGCTCCCACAAAAATCAAAAAGTATTTTGTATTATATACTATAGCTCAGATATACTAAAGTTCACCCTTCGAGGAGTTAATCTTGTTCTGTCTAAGAAATAAGAGAGTCTGC
Organism: Coffea eugenioides; assembly: GCF_003713205.1. NCBI lineage: Eukaryota > Viridiplantae > Streptophyta > Magnoliopsida > Gentianales > Rubiaceae > Coffea > Coffea eugenioides. Next base: position 14,683,860 of record NC_040043.1, on the reverse strand, counting down.
AATAAATAATGTAAGAAATACAATAACCACAAACAATAACACTGGCTGCCCGATCCTCAAATTCTTGGCATACCAAATCATATAATGCAGTGAATCTCAAATTAATTTTAAGTCAATTTGGGGAGAGTGCAAGATTAAATACAGCATAAAATTGCTTTTGTTTTAATAAAAATTTGCCATTTCTATTTGATGGCATTTCCAACCTGGATTACATGTTCATCTGCACGATGATGCTCATCTAGTGCTGCTTGCAAATTTTGTATTGCAATTATGTTGTCCTTTACAGCATGAAGTCCATACTTCCATGGCAGACTATCAAATCTTCTACTGATAGTGAAATTGCCGGCATTATCACTCAGCTCGTCGCAATAACAAATGTTCTGCAAGACAAAGTGCCGAAACTAGCTTGGTCTCAAGATAGATCAAGGAAGCAAAACAAAATTATTGTAACACTTTTTTTTTTTTGGTCTCAAGAAAGTAAAAGAAAAAAGTGAAACAAAAGAGTATGTGAAAAAATCTCAATTGTTTTCACCTGCCCCTTGCCTAAATTTTTCACTATCTTTGATATAACTTCGTTCTTCTTGTCAATCAACTCTTGCAAATTTTGAAGCCCTTTTCTCAAACCCCCCATGCTTGCAGGATCTGCGTAATATAAACCTGCAGCCAACGACGAAAAAAATAAATAAATATCGTGAACTCATGGGCTAGGTATATCTATATTTTAAGTTAAAGTCTCAAAAAATGTGATGATCACAGATTAATTAGAGAAATGTAATTTTTTGAAGGGAAATGTTAGGAATGCAAATTAGTATTAACCTGAGAAGCAAAGCTTGGTGATAATGTTGGTGGAAAGTGTGGAATGCTAAGTATAATTGTCTTGTTGATTTGGCTTAGAAGATGCCTCAAAATAAATAGATGAATAAAAGAGGATTTGATTAAAGTAATGACCTGATGATTGAGTTCTCAGCACAATTAATTTAGCAGTGCACTTGCTCCCCACGTCAAGTATGCATAATTTATTGTACACGCTTTTGGCAAACCAAAGCATCAAGATTTGACTTATCGGTATTGATTGTGTTTCATTTGTCCAATTCTTGTCTTATAGCTAAGCATTTTTTTAGCATTAGGTGAAGGCAAATTATTTTGTGCTTGCAAAATTTATACCACTAAATTTTGAATGGTCTGAAAATGGTAGATGATAACACCCCCCCCCCCCAAAAAAAGGCTAATTTAATAAGGGAAAGCTTGTTGAATTCAAGAATGAGGTTTAAATTTTTTTAAAAAATCTCAAAAAATGAAAAAAAAAAACATTTGTTAACATTAGAGAATGGAATGGAATATGGTAATAACCTTATGACCCTTGTACAATTCACACGTCTTTGGCAAAATCAAGGTTAATTCCGCTTTGTCCCTTCAAATTATGTGCGCTATTTCACTTTGGTCTCTAAACTTTAAAATGGACTTCTTTACTTCCTAAACTTCAAAAAGTGTTCCATCTAAGTCAAAATATTGACAGAATCCAAAAAAACTAACCATGTATTAAGAGCATGGGCAACACGCATGTTAGTGTCATTTTTTAGGTGTTAGCAACCAAAAAGACGAGAACATAAATGTAACAAAAATGTAATTTCAACCCTAAAAGAACTAGACAAACAAACAAATAGAGAAAATTTGTATATAATTTTACACAGAGACATGGCATGGAAGTTATATATATATATATATTTTTTCAACATAGAGAGTATCTCAACTTTTGCCAGATTAATCTCCCTACTCCTGTGCACCCCGCCCCCCAAGAATACACAAGCGGTAGAGAGGTGATTCGAACACATGATTTCGGAATCTAATTAGACTACTCCAAGACCATCCGAGCCAACCCAAGGGGCATGGAAGTTATATTTAATACTCTTTTTTTTAGAAAAAAATATTTTGCTTTTCCCTTATTTAAAGGAGGCTCTAATAGTAGCATCACATTTAGGTTTGTATAAGTTAACTATCGGCTGGCCCATAATTATTAGAGGTCCAGAATTTTGTTTTGGACTGAATTAAATCTTTTGGATTCTTTTATGCCCATTGCCTGCATGAGCTCCAAATGATGTTTGGACAACCAAACAACGACTTTGAATCTTTGTTCGTGAGGTGGTCCCGAATTATGGGCTTGTCAACTCCTAGCCCAGTTAGTAGATAAATTCAGCAAAATTTTGTCGGATTAAAAGGCCAGTTCAGTACTTCTAATTGGTAGCAATTAGTCCTGTCTTGACTAATTGCCAAATTCAACTCTCTAAGTCAAATCCTTTCAAAAATTCTTAAATTTTATTTATTTCCTTTTTTTCAAACATTTGTAGATTTGTGTGCTACATCTTGATTTTTCAAATTCAATTTGTGTGCCAACTTGTTTCATCTTTTTTTTTTTTTCAAATATCAAGTAGTTCATAAAGCAATGCATCATGGCGTCTTGATAGACATGCTACACTTTTTACATAATAAATTGCTATAGTCTCTATCCAATATAAGAGTAGATATATAGTATGCCATCAATGAAACAAAATTAATGGACATGGATATCAAATTTTTTCAAATAATATTTCATTTGTATCATAAACATATTTTTCAACTCACCTTTTTATATTTCCAATCACCTTTTTACCTCACATACATTACATCATAAAAAGTGTTACAATAATTATTTCAAATAATACTCTATCCAAACAGAAAGGAACAAGAATATGAAAAATATAAGGTTTAGAGCAAGCTACATAATTATATTCAGTATAAATTCGTCAATTTACCTTCTAAATAGAACTAAAAGAATTTGAAGTGCTTTTTTTTTAATCCGTTTTGTTGGCGTTAGAAAGCATTTAAAGACAAATATTCTTCTTTTTTTTTTTTTCCTTTTTATCAATTCAAGGGAGACTAATAACTTTACAAGGGGAAGTGCAAATGTGGAGGATCTGAGAGTAAAAACTTAGGACCTCAAATCATTCTATCGAGTCATTGCCATGATTTTAAAATCTAAACCGAACTGACAATGGATACTGGTTAAACCGTAGACCGATCTACTGTTCGGTCCAGTCATGCCCTCAAACTAACCGCTTTATGTATTGTAAGTTGTAACTCGGATGAGTTGGTAGTTCATACTTGGAATCCTCGGTGACATGTTTTTCTATGCCAATCCAATGCCACCTATAGTATTGCACCAAGTGTCTTGTTATTATTTACACTTGTGTTAAACCAAACCAAGTTGAATTATTGAATTATTAGAAAATTAAAGTGTAAATAATAATAGGACACTTGGCACAATATTATAGGTGGCATTGGATTGGTATAGAAAACATGTCACCGAGGATCCCAAGTGGTTCATCCATTGAACTGGGACAGTTCTAGGTGAACTAACTAGTTTATTGCTATTAAAGCAATTAATGTCAAAATTTTTTAAATTTGGTAAAATATGCACATTTAAAGACAATCTACAATTAAATACAGCTAACTATCAATACAAACTTGTCTTCAACGAACTCATATTACTTTATAGATTTAAGTATGAATAAATTTTGGAAAATTTGTCAAATTGGTCCCTAACATTTACGCAAAAAACTTTTTTAGTCCCTAACATTTAAAATCAGCCAGAATAGTTCTTAACATATAAATTATGATCCAATTTGGTTTTAATGTTTGTATTTGTTCATTTCTCCGACTAAAAATAGCACGCCTCTCTCACGTGGGCATAGTTTCAAGGGCAAAACTGGAAAACACAAGCTTTTCTCCCCTTTTCAAGGACAACATTTTCGCATATTTTTCTTTCCCTATTATTAAATTAGGGCTTTTTCCCCTTTTGCTTCTGGTCATGGACTCTTTGCTAGCGAGCTACGCCTCTTCCGATGAAGAACAAGAAAATAAACCACAGCTCTCAAATCCCAGATCCGCTGGATTCCTCTCCTCACTGCCACCCCCAAAATCTTCATCATCTTCTTCTTCCTCATCTATCTCCTTTCCATTTCCCCCACCCCAATCCCACCCCTCAAAGCCCCCTATCTCGTCGTCTTCCTCAACCCTGAATCCACATTAATCTAATGAACTTCAAGAAGAGAGGGATGGGCAGCAATTGCTAAAAAATCGGGAAAGTTTGAGACTTTTGGCATTGCTTCCAAAACCATCGTCATCTTTGTTGGCTTCGCTTCCTCAACCCAAATCATTTTCCACATCATCTCTTTTTTCTTCTCTTCCATAGCCCACCAAAACCCACAATCTTGATGCCTGGGCTTCGCCTCCTGCACAATCTGCTGGAAAAAGGGTGTTGGGGGTTCCTCGGCGATAGGATCACACATCTTTAACGGAAAGGTGACAGAATCAACCTTGCAGGGTTTAATGGTGGCAGTACCTTGGGGGATCAACAGCAGCAGCCACACCACTAGGGGGATCAAGCCTCAAACTGACGCGGGTGCTTTTCAATTTGAGGAGAATATACTGAAGCAGCAGCAGTAGAAGCTTCAATTCCACATTTACACTGAAGACAATAGTGTTTTCCAGTTTTACCCTTGAAAATATACCCACGTGAGAGAAGCGTGCTATTTTTAGTCAGAGAAATGAGCAAATACGAGCATTAGAACCAAAATGGATTATAATTTATATGTTAAGGACTATTTTGACTGATTTTAAATGTTAGGGACTAAAAAAGTTTTTTGTGTAAATGTTAGGGACCAATTTGACAAATTTCCCATAAGTTTTTTATACATTGTCAGTATATAAATTTTCTTTGACACTAATAGGTTTTGATCATGCAACATAACATGAATTTAAATTTAAAATTCAAATCATGTATATGTGCTCTTTCTTTATATTTCTTTACCTTCAGATAAGTTATACAAATAAATTTATTTGTCTCCCTAGCTAACCTTTTTTTTTCTGGTCAAGACTCAAGAGTATATTTACTTATGTTTTATGTCCTTTTAAGTTGTTAACGAGTATATTCAATAATACATTTATGACACAATTATGGCATCAATGGTCAATTACATCTAGCCTAATAATCGAATCTGTGACCGTTGACCCAATAATCTTTCAAAGTCAATTGGGTTTCAAAGCCTTAGTCATTGAACTTCAACCAAAAAAAAAAAAAAAAACTTAGTCATTACGATTTAAATTCAATTCGGAGCCTTATATGAATTTTAACGCTATGCTTGAATACAAAAAGAAAAATAATAGCTATTTTCTCCTAAAGTTTTTATTACCAAGGAAAATTTTGAGAAAAAAAATGAGATGTTAATAATAAGGGAAAATCGTTCAAAATGTCCCTCACATTTTACAAGATGACTTTTTTCGTTCCTCACTTTTAAAAGTGTAATTTTACGTCCTTTACAAATTCACATTAACCAATTTGGTCCCTACCTAGGTTTCCGACTAGTTTTTTGCCGGAATCCACCACGTGACTTGCATGTGATCATTTTTTAAGGGTAAAATTGTCAAATCAAATTTTTACATAATCTGATTCATAGTCTCTCACATTTCATAAAATAAATTTTTTCGTCCCTAACATTTTACAAAATGAATTGTTTCGTTCCTCACATTTCAAAAAATGAATGTTTCTATCCCTTACATTTTTCAAAATGAAATTTTTCATCTCTCATTGATCATGTGTAAGAATAGTTTTTTTCTATAAATCCACGTATATATCTATTTGATTTTATCTGAACAGTATGAATAACATGTAATTTATCTCTATTGGATTTCATCTAAACATGCTAATTGTAGTTATACACATACTATTCAATAGATATATATATATATAGGGGTTTAAAACTAATGATTTTGTTTGAAACCCATGTATATATTTATATGATTTCACCATTTGAACCTATTCAATATTTGTGACATTTCTCTTTTGGTAATAATTTATTTATTGAATTGTATAATAAGGTCATCTAATTAATGGGTCCTAACTCGAATTCTATAATTGTGCTAACAAATTTCAGTTTAAATTTGAAATTTCTATTCGACACTTTTAAGACCAACAGTTGAATTACTTACCTTGTGATTGTCTTAAAATTTGAAAGTGCCAATCACTTATTTCTTTTTGTCATACTTTTATTTTGTTTACTTTTTCTATCCAAATTTAATTTGATATAAACACTCGATAATATTTAGGATTAAATATCTTCTATATTTTCAAATTTCGAGTAAAAGAAAATGAATATAAGTGAAAAACTAACAAATTTTTTAAACCCATATATATATATCTATTTGATTTCACTTGAGCAGTACAAATAGTATGTAATATATTTCTATTTGATTTCACATGCTATTCGTACTGTTCAGGTAAAATCAAATAGATATATACATAGATTTAAAAAAATTTATTCACACACATGATCAATAAAGGATGAAAAAATTCATATTGAAAAATGTGAAGGATGAAAAAATTCATTTTGTGAAATATAAGGGACGAAAAAATTTATTTTATGAAATGTGAGGGATTATGAATCGAATTATATAAAATCTGATTTGATAATTTTGCCCTTAAAATATGATCACGTGCAAGGCACGTGGTGAATTCCCACAAAAAACTAGTCGGAAACCTAAATAGAAACCAAATTTGACCAATGTGAATTTGTAAAGTACGTAAAATTACACTTTTAAAAGTAAGGGATGAAAAAAGTCATCTTGCAAAATGTGAGGGACGTTTTGAACGACTTTCCCTAATAATAATTAGTGAAAATAACTTTTGGTGTTTACATAATCACTTGCTTTCAAAATTACCAGCAGAATAATGTTTAAAGTCCATTATGTAGGTTAATTAGGGGTCACATTCACACCTTGATGACGACAAGTTTTACAAATAATCATTCATGACATTCACCTATTTGGCAAGGGTACAAAATAGTCCTCAATAATGCTCTGTTAGACCTCTAACAAAAGAAAATTACAGTTACAAGTTGATTAGTTTTAGCCACCAATCGTGAAAAAGAATTGTGTGCTAATGATGTATTAGCGCTACAATAATGATGAGTATCTGAAAAGAAAGCGCGACATGATATTTCATGTGTTCGATTTTTCAAGAATGAAAAGATTACAAAATCCAAATGTCATATGGACTTGCATGTGAATAATGCTTCTAAAGACTAATCATCTTTGTCAAATTTGAGATTTCACAAGTGACTTGAATACCTCAATTCAACGTCTTGTCTGAGGTTTTGATTCTTTTTGACACTGTACTATTTGTCAACAGTGTCTGAAATTAAGGTCATTAGCTTGTGCGAGTTTACTAATTGCTATTTAGAGCGCGTGAATTCGATGTAGTGTTTGGATAGTGGATTATTTGCTCTTTTTTATTTACTTACAGTATCGATACATTTTTTAATTATTTTTTTATTTTATATATATCACATAAAAAATATTATGATATTTTTTAAAAAATTATCCTAAATAATCCACTATCCAGCACATTTTGCATTGCATAAAACGATTCCGATGTCACAAAATAATTTTTAATTTGTTCCACTGCATATTATTCATGGAATGAAAATTTTAACCTTTTCAAAATAAACACAATAGTTCAATATTGAAAGTTACAGTTATCATTTAAAAAGAAATCTGCTGTGAAACAAAAATTGGTACTGTGACATAATTGTGTTTGGATAAGAAATTATTTGAAATAATTATATAAAATAATTACTGTAATACTTTTTTGTAATGTGATATCTGCGAGCTAAAAAATTAATTAAAATAAAAATTGATTGAAAATATTGTTTGTGCATTGAGAAAAAAAATTTATTTGTAATGTAAATAAAATAATATTAAAAATTATTTGACTTAATAAGTACTAGTATTTTGATTGGTGCAGTTGAATACCTGCCCAATGAAACTGTGTATATGTTCCCTTTGAATCATGACTATAATAACAGTCACTCCAATAAGCTCAAATGCACAAGAGGAGTCCATCATACTGTTAATGATTATTCTCCATCAATCAGAATGAGAAACGCAATAAAGCTTTTAAACTTTCCATTTTCCTGCTAGGAAGTGACTCTAGTTTTAATGGGCATGAATTTTATTTATCTATTAATGTATTTATTTATTTTGCTCTTTCATCTTATCAGAAGTGATGGATAGATTTGACAAAGCTTGAGGTCACTGTTTCACCAATAATGATACAAGGGAAAGTGCTTTCCACCACCATCCCAGTCATGAAGAGTCCATAGTTTGAAGACATAAAATTCAGCTAATGTTAGACGCTTCTGTAGTGCGTTAGCGCACTTGCAATAAAAAAAAATTACTTCCGTTGCATTGTTAATGTCATATTTTATTTATTAATATTTTAAAATAAAAATTATTATTTTAAATTTGACACGTGTTTTTCAATTTTAAATCTTTTTCAAAACAAAAACAAAATTTAAAATTCTAATGCACATTTAACAAGAAAACATTTCGAATTCAAAAGATACATATGTAAATTTACTAATACCACATCATTTAATCATAATTGATTGTTGATTATTATCTTCGTAAAAAGTTGAATTACCAAAAAAGATTACTCTAATATCGAAGAAGGCATTATCATGTTTCATATGTGTTTTTCCGGATTTGATGAAAGTATTATCAAATGAATTCTAGCATACTATTTGGATAAGTGGTACCCCTCCATTTTTTTTTTTTTTTACTTTTGCAGTACTTAAGATGGGATTTTGGATTTGATTATTAAATAAGTTCATCTCATTCCCTACCGTATATGCTGCAACCCGCTATAAAACCACCATTTTTAAGATGCAATACAACCTCTTTTTGCTCTTTTTATTTTGCATGACACGTGTTACCTTTTTAATGGATGGTTGACGCCCTTTTACAGCTTTTGTCAATTGGGAAATTTTTTTGGGAGAATCTCTAAATCCGAATTTCTACCATGAATTTATCTTTCGTTCATCTTTTTATCCCATCTATATTACATTCAAAACATTTCACAACAAACGAAAAAATGTTTTTCCATATATAATCTATGATCCAAAGAGATTAATTTTCTTTCTATTGGGAACAAATATTTATGTACCTTGAAATATGAGACAAATTTCAAACTAAAATCTTTGGCTCCTTTTGGGAGATAAAAATAAATTTTGACTATTGCATTTCAAGTTTATGTCTGATCTAGTGGTGATTAAAGTTGAGGTTTGGATTCCAACCGTCCCTCCCTTCTTTCTATTTCTTAAATCTCACATCTTTCTTACTAAGGAAAAAAAAGTTCGTGTCTTGTTTATTGAAAATTCTGTGTCCAATTTGTGGTGCTTATCACACTTATATATTGTCAAGTGTCCACCTTGAATATATTTTTTGAAGTAGGTACTAAAGCATAAATTTTCACTAACTTTATTAAAATAGTGTGGTGCTACTAAATTGAAAGCCTGAAGAATAAAATTGACAGACTGTTTCAGCCATTTTGCATGCTAAATGGGAACACATAACATGATTACACTAAGACGTGTTGCAATATATTCCATCACACTAGATTATAGATACGAGTACTATTATATGTTAATAGTAAATAAAAAACAGAGACATTTTTTTTTCAAAAAAATTATATTGTTTCCGGAATGATTATTTGCAAGCCATACAAGCATTTTGAAGTCTTTCAAAATGTTTTATGAGGCGAAATAGTTTGTGGCTATTTGCTTTTGTTTGATTAATGTGTCCACGAACAGTTTTTAGAAATTTTCAAAGCTATTATCAGGATAAGGAACCTTTGCAATTTCTTCACGGTACCCAGTTACTCGTTTCAAAGTTACAATCATGTCAAAGAACCTATTAATTTTTTTTATTTTCTGCAACCAAAGCCCACGTTGTAAACAAGGTTTTTCCTGCTAATGTATGTGTCAAAATTGATCCTTTCACTATGCAATCCAATTATGTCTAGAGTATTTTCACTTCCATTTTTGGTGAACCCATTTTTGGCATCTGCAAATTAAATTTTGTTTTTGTTTGGAATGCACCCTTGGTTGAAAGGTCATTTTCTACCAAAAAAATATAATTTCGGTGAACACATTTTCCAATCATATTTTTATCTCACATATATCAAATCACTACAATGCATTTTTCTACAAAAACTCTAATAAATAGCAATCCAAACGGAAATACTTGTAGTATTGTATGAAATTTACCACTGAAATCTCATGAGTATACTTAATGACAAATGGATCAGATTTTCAGAGAAAAATCTTTTTCCCAATAAAAGAAGGATGTGATTTAAGAAACGAAATACTGAAATCTCATGAATATACTTAATATGACAAAAGGATCAGCTTTTCAGAGAAATTTTTTTTTCCAACAAGGGAAGGATGAGATTTAAGAGGCAGGAAGGGGATGAAAGGATTATAATTCAAGACATCTAATTCTTGAAATCTTAAATTTAGCTACTAGATCAAAATTTTCTTAACTCATGCTTTCATTTAAATACTCTGAACCATTGAACATACTACAATACTTGTAGTATTGTATGAAATATGCCACTGAAATCTCATGAGTATACTTAATACTCATCGACAAATGGATCAGTTTTTCAGAGAAAATTTTTTTCCCAACAAGAGAAGGATGAGATTTAAGAAGTAAAACACAAAAATCTCATGAGTATACTTAATACTCAATGACAAACGGATCACTTTTTTAGAGAAATTTTTTTTTCCAATAAGGGAATGATGGGATTTAAAAGGCAGAAAGGTGATAAAAGGATTAGATTTCAGGATCTTTAATTTTTGAAATCTTAACTTTTTGTGTTTGGATTGCATTTTTCATGATTTTTCATGAAAAAATTACTGTAACGATTTGATGTATGTGAGAGAAAAAGGTAATAGGGAAATGTGATCACGGAAAACGACGTAATTTTCCGACGGAAAACCGCAATCCATGTATTCACATAAATACTCTGAACCACAAAACTAATAGTTAAATATGCTGGTTTGTTAATTTGTTTAGTCTAAGATGTTGAGAATGTCAACTGTTAGCTGATTACTCGGGGATAACAGGCAAAACGGACAATCAAAACATATTATATAACAAAAAAAAAGTATTGTACAAGGGGAAAAAAACAAAAATAAATTAAACTTGTAAAAGTTTTGTGACAAATTATATATATGTGTGCATGTATATATATGTATTTATCCTTGTCTTTATATATGTATATATATATGTGTTTGTCTATATATATATATATATCCTTGTCTTTACGTAGGTACTAAACACACAGTAAATTATATTATCCCAAAACTGAAACAGAAAGCTGAGGAACCCCAAAGCTTGCAGCCAGAAAAGGAAAAGGAGTGTTTGCGTGTGTGTGTGACAAACATAGCACATACTAAGATACACTGAATATGGCTCAGTAACACGGATATACTGGCAGAATTCTATTTATTTTTGCCAATTCTGGAATCAATGGAAGCAATTTTTTATGTTTGAAGGGACTAGACTTGCAATTATTTATGCCACTGGGAAAATGAGAGGGAGTCCCATCCAACATCTATCCCAGTCTCTACTGAGCTTTCCTGTCATGTCTGATAGATGTACTTGTTTTTACTGTTGAAACCTTCTGTTCCTCAGCTTTCTGTCCCATCCACCAATATTCCCAAAAGGAATGGACTCGCGGGACTTGCTCCCAATCAACCAGCACTCTTTCTTTCACCCACTTTTTCCTAAACTGCTGACCCTTCCTCTGCCAAATTTAACTAGATAAAAAGTAGTCTAATATATGGCAAATAATATATTGCCACTAGAAAAAGAAATTTTTTTTTTTGAGCACGTAAAACTTTCCCACAAGACAACTCAGAGTAACAAAGCCTTATGCCAAATTACACCAAGAAAAAAAATTTATATATGTGAAATTCTTCTGTGTTTGAGCTAGTGATCAATTTTTGTTTCTTTCTATGAACCTTTCTTAGCTTCTTCAAGAGAGCTTGTGATGGTCGTCGTGGTCATAATCGTGGTCGTGGTCATGGAACTGTTATTGGTTGTCCAGTCATAGAAACTGAACAATTCCAAGTTCTTGTTTTCGCGCTCTTCATCGCCAGAATATCCTTGTGTGAACAAGAGATTCAGAGGGTCTGCTTCCAATTCGCTTAAATCTGCAAAGAAGTCTTCAGAATGGTTAGAATCAGGCAATCCTGGCTTGTAGCTTTGTGGGAAACCTTCATTGAACTGATCAAGATTATCCATTTCCATTTTCTTATCAAGACCTTCTACTTCCATTTCCATTTCTGTTTCCTCCTTTACTACTTGGCCTGTGCTGGAACTTCCTGTTACAATGGGTGATGATGCATTATCAGTTTGAGTTTCAGGCTTCTCTTCTTCCTTTAAGTTGGTAGCTTTCTGGGCGTGAGAAGAATTTGTTGCTTTCGAAGTTGAACCGCTCTTGGTCGGCTGGGATCTTGTAGAGCCTGCAAGAGCATTTCTTTGAGTTGGCCATGGATGATTGTGCTCTGAAGTGTAGGTGATGACCAACATGTTGGGATCAGTCCGGCTTCTTTCAACTTGTTTCCTTGCCGAACACCCCTTTGAACTGCTGCATCTGTAGTACCCCCTGGAAATTTTTTACACTTCCATTACCATAAACATAGGAAGATTTTTGGACTCCTTTGGTCTATTTTATAGATACAAAACCTCTAATCAAGAAAAACGAGTGCTTGATAAGTGCTCAAGTAATCATGTTGCTGCTGATGGTTGTATAGAAGAACAAAAGATAACCAATTAATTATGCCACTTCTTCCTCCCATTACTTACCAAAAAACTAACCCAAAAAAAAAAAACGAAGAAGTTGAAGAAGAAGAGAGATTTCGTCTGGCTAATGCTAACCCTAAAGAAGAAAAGAAAGATAGTGCAATTTAAAAAGAACATATGATAAAGAATTGTTTGATTCAAAGATGCTTCTTAAAGTCAGAGGAGTTCAGGCTTAACTTAGGTACTAATTTTTGCAAGTGTTACTATCAACTGAAAAAACAAAAGGATTTAGGTAGGAAGAAATATGTAATGTGAACATGGCTCGCTATAGTAGTAGAACTTTTCTCATTTATGAGGACTGGTAATACGAGGATATTGTTACCACTTACCTTGGGTAGGGGGAGCCTTTGATAGGCTTCTGACCGTACTTTCTCCAAGCCCAGAGATCAGATGGAACAATTTCTCCACTAGGCCTGCTGTTTGCTGGTGCAGGTGCTGGTATGCAAACAACTTTCTTGGCTTGACTCTTCCTGGGAAGATTGAAAATTTGATTCAAAAAAACTGTTGCAAAGAACAAACTGTAAAAGGAGATTGGTGGAAACCGATAAGTCATCTTTTTTGCACAGTGGATAACTGTTTGGGTTCGGCTTTTTGAAGATAAAAATCATGAAATTTGGCCGTTTCTTTTGCTTTCTGCTCCTTTTGATGGACGGAAAACGATGGCTACATGACTACATCTCAAAATCTTATACACGCTAACTAATAACAAAAATTCTTTCCAGACAGGTTTATGCGGGAAAAGCACTAATGGATAGTAGCATTAAAGCTGAGCTTGGGAATATCATGGTGACACTAGCTAGCCCACTTTTTCAGGTGTATGCAATATCCATCATCAAGATGCTATGCATGTTTTGGTTTTTATCTATGCTGAAAGTAGAATAACTATTTCAGCTCTGGATTCTTGGAAACACTCAAATTTATTCTAATCCAAAACCTTATGCCTCGAAACTCTTAACATGAAGAAGCTCTACATGTACCTTCCAAAGTTCAATAATAACTAATTAATCACCAAAAACTATGCTTTTTTTAATGAGAAGTTGGTATATTCACATAACATATAAGAGAATCTGCAATCAACCACTAATTATTCAAGCAATTCTTACCTTCGTTTGATCCCCGTATTTCGCGGGGACGAGATCTGCACCGGGGCATTTTCAATCACTGAAACCTTGGAATTATTCGAGGTATTAATCATGTCATTAGTAACCAACGTGGGGGGCTTGAGCCCCCTCGGGGAAGGAGCCACAAGAAGCTGAGATTCTCGTGGAGATGAGGGCGGCTTGGCATTAGGCGAGATCTGAAGCATCCGTGTAAAAATATTATTGGGAGGTCTTCTACTGAGCTCATGATCATCAAGAATTCTCTGAGTAAGTAAACTACTACTGTTATTACAACCACCAACGCCGCCGCCACCTCCTACGTCACTGCAACTAAAACCTCCTGTATTTTCAGCAGCAGTAGTAGTTCCAGACGTGATAATATGATCAGTTGAACTAGCATCATAAAAGCCTGAAGTTGGCATATGATCCATATCAGGGAGGAGGAGTGGATCTCTCATGTTGGTGAATGGATCGCCAAATTCATCCAATGATGGCTCTTCATATATCCCTACTTGATTGCTTGGAAACTGCCAGTCTCTTGGGGCGGATACAGATACTTCAGCAGATGATATGTTGCTAGAAGCTATGCTTCTTCCACCGCCGGCTCGTAGAATATCAGCTAAATCTCCTTGATAATTCTCCATTTTCTGCAACAACCGGCTGCACATGATACTGCTGTACAGTTTATCGTATGCTAAAAATCATTTGACCTCCTACCCTTGAGAATCTGCTGAGTTATTATGCTTCTTTGGTGATGGATTTGGCTATGGAAGACTCGTGTGGAGGCGGGTTTTTTCTTGTTTTGGCTTTTTTGATGATTAGAGAGCAAGTTTGATGGTCGAAAGATTTGAAGGTAATGTCTGCTCTTGAGAAGAATAACCAGGGAACTGGTGGTGGTGCAAAGAGAAAGATAGGGAGAGAGATGGAAGAGGGAGAGAGAGACGCTGACTTTTCACATAAAACAGCTCTTCATCACCATACGCAAACAAAGACGTGAACAAGAGTTGTAATGAACAATGATGTGATTAATTTAATGGGGTCTTTAATTTTGTTTAATGTTATTATGATTTCGAGTTAAAATAAAAATAAATTTTTTATACATTATCAGCGTATAATTTCTTTTTATTAATTAAAATAAAAGAACGACTTTACTATAAAACTCTAATATTATCATTCAATTATGCCTTGGTTTCAATATGACGTGCAATTATTTATGCACTTACCGTTCACTCTTGAATTGTGTGCTCTACCATTAAAATTATAAACATTTGCATACAAATTAACGCCAGACTCAATTTTTTATTTTGTGATTTAGACCACAGAATAGAAGAACCCTGATCATTAATTAAATACTAATATCATCAAAAGGGTCAATTCTCTCCAACTGTTTCTATTACTTTTACTTATCTATTCCTTCCTTCAATCTCTCTTTTCTTTTGTCTGATAGCGGATTATTGATGCCCGCTGTTAGAAGTCGGGAAAAAGTCATTTTTCAGAACCAAGTGACAAGCTGAAATAGTTAAATAAGAGAGACAATAAATTGAGTAATAAAAAAAAGGGAGGCGGCAAGTTGCCGCAGTTGGCGGAAAACGCTGTGAAGTGTATTTGCTCTTTGGGAACGTTAGGGTCGTGAGTTTTGTGAAAGAATAAACAAGATAGAAAGCGTTCGAGAACTCCCGATTACACTTTAAAAAAAAAAGGATAGAAAGGATAGGATTCAAGTCATGAGGAGGAAATTTGTACCTTTTATTATTTTGCAAAATTTTCAAGTTTTCTGAAATCAGTTATTCTTGTAGAAAAATCATATTCCAAAAAAAAAAAAGGTCTTATAGAAAAATCTAACCACTTGTTTGCAATTGATTTTCTCATATTTACCCATTTTGCAGAGAAAGGACAATTATTTTGCCCCCCTAAACCAAATCTCTAGTCGACCATGAATCAATGAAGCGTGATGTGTATTCCCTTTTCTTATCTTTCCATTTCTCTTTCTCAGGTAAAGCTTGGAAGGATTTCGAATTCACAATTGGTGATTCCCGCCATAGTCTTGTTTAGATTGCTATTTTCTGGAGTTTTTGTTGAAAAATATACTGTAACGATTTGATATATGTGAGATTAAAAGGTGATTGAAAAATATGTTCACGGAAAACATAGAAATTTTTTTGCTGAAAATGACTTTCCAAATATGAAAAATTAAGCACAAGTTATGTAGCCTTAGGATTGTGTTAAGCTGAATTATTAATCTAATGTTTTGGAAATCATGACTAGATCAATGTTAATCATTCAATTCAGGTTATATGCGTTCCATTGTATTATGTTAACTGTTAAGACAATTCATTGAAGTGTAACACTTCCACAAAAGAAAATCCACTTCTTATTGTGTGTCCTTGGTGCAACAAGTAGACGAACTCTTAAGAAATTGCAAGACAATAGATAAGGATAATCGAAGTGTCTTGTAATGTAATAGGTGACAAATGGAATGGTTAAAATGGAACTTGAATTGTACTATGTAGCACTCCAATGTTTTTAACTATTTTTATCTTCCTCATTGAAGGATATTCTGAGGATATCTATAGGGAAAACTCATTTTCTATTTTGTAAAAAATCATTTAACTTGAAAACGTGTTTATGTAAAATACTCCAGTGCATTTAACTCTCTAATCAGTGGTTTTACTTCAGTTATTCTACCCAAAGAATTTTGGCTGTTTTTCCTTGTAAAAATAAGTGGGGAAAGACAAAAATCTGTTCTGTCAACGTGAGAGGAATCCTGTCTATCTCTCATGCTTGTATCCTATGCATTCATCATAATTGATGTTAAATTATTGTTTTTATATTCAACAAAGCAGAAGCGTGCTAGCTTGCAGAATGTTCACTAAATCCAGTGGGGAAAACGTAAATTAATTATTTCGTAAAAGGGTAGTTTTAGAATCCTTTCCTTATGGCATAAGTATACAAAGGCAAATCCCATTCTCAGCTGCACACATGTTAGTTTATTGGTAAGCAACTCCATTATGTGCCCATAGAGTTACTAATTTGAGAGTTTGGGTTTCTCTATCAAAGTTCAATTGATGGCACATTTCTTTGGGAAAAAAAAAAACAATTTTTAGTTACAATTCTTCTATTATATGCCCTCAGGGTACGAGATAAAAGATAATCTCCATGTCATTTTTTCTGGCAAAAGTATAAAATTTGTTTTAAAAAAAAATGCTTTAATATATGGGTTGGATGGTAAATTTGGAATTTTCGTATCGGATTCACTGTTTTTTCCTTTTATTCTAAATTATGTCTTGAAAAGAAAAAAAAAAGAGAAAAAGAAAATACCTTACTGAGAATAGAACTCTCAATACCCTGGTATTGGACTTTTTTAGATATATTCTTACATATTTTGCCTTAATTACCAAAACAAATATTCCAAAATATAGATTTTTGCCAATCAATGGGAAGAATCTTATTGAAAAGCTTTGCAATATCAGAAAGAATGTGGAAATCATCTGAAATGCTTGCTTGAGTATTTTATATGTGGACAACAAACTAGTTCAAACTTTGCTGCATCATCCAATAATTTCTGCCACATGTCCATTGTGGAGCAAAAAATAATCACAGGATGTGTCTGGCATTTCAAACTCTAAAAATCTTTTACTATTGCTAAACTAATTATTTGAATGTTTGGTTTTCTAAAATCCACCTGCTTAGGTGTCCTTCAAAATTTCATTCTTAATAGCATGATTGAAATATTCACCCACTGGCTACAGCATTTTCTCCAATTTTTTCTACTTAAATGGGCAAATTTCCTTTCATATTCTTTTCTGCATTTTTTTTCCTAAATCAAAACTGGAATTGGATTGGAATCAAAACTGTACCTCATTGAGCTCTAAACAAAAACCCATTACATTAGACCTAAATTCTTGAACCAATTTTGTTGTTCCTAAACATTAACCACTACCTCTTTGGATACATCTCAAATATGAGAATGTATTTGATCAGCATGAGAATGAGGGGTGTTTCAATTTTCCAAGAAATAATTCCTAGTCAACATTGATTGACTTCTCACGCAATGGCATTTTTTGTCATCGTGCTAGGAGGATATCTTGGCCTTTCTCCATGTTAGAGAGTTGAGAACACCTTTAAAGAAATCCCACTAAATTTCACTGCAATTCCAGCCACCTTTCTATAATGCGTTTGGAGACCATTTCAAACATGATCACGTACAATGATAGGGAAACAAATGAATAGTTATTAATTTGTTTGGATTTAACAAGTGGTGGAAATTTGAATCACGCAAAGTATTAGCAATTTTTTTAAAGAAATGCAAAAGAAAGAAAAGAGAATAATTTGCATAATGGCGATTCCCGTCAAGGCAAAACATCATCCTTATGTTGGAATGAAGAAAACCAGATATAGATAGTAATAAGCCTAAGCCATTTGGAATTTATTGAGTTTCTTCCAGGCCAAGTTTGCTGGGTATTTAGTAAACTACAATCCTCTCCATTTGGTGCAAATTAAACGGAGAATATTTCTGTTAGTTAGGAGTATTAAATATCGATGCCATACACTCATTATTTATTTCTTTATTATGACTCTTTCTTTATTTAGACGTGACTGAATGGTTTTTCGCGAGTAGATTTCAAAAGTCGATGGGATGGGAAATATAATTTTACAAGCACTCGAATTTTGAGTACAATGACCTTTTGAGTATGGTAGAAATGACGAGATGATGATCAAAAAATTATTTTCTAAGATTGCATCAGCATGTATATTACAACACGGAAAGGATCAAATTTTCAGCTCAGAAGCAAAAAATTAAGGTCATTTGATACGTGGATTTTGGTCTTGGTCTCTAATTCTATGTCAATTTTTTTGCAGCCAATTTGAAGTTTCTAATGTCATAAATTTTGCCAGTCTTCGATACATCGGGGTACTCTTTTTTCTTTAATATTTAATCACTGGGGTTGGTCCAATAGTCAGGAGAGAACTATTACAATCTTCTTCGCCGTCAAGTTCAGAATTTGAATTCTGTGCTTAACAGTTGGGGGTGAGAAGTATGTGGAGAAGGCTAAGACGGTTAAAAAAAAAAGAGTACCCTAAACCTTTTAATGATGTATATATGTTTGTAAAATGATTGTTTTTTTGAAAGTTGTATGTAAAAAGATATTGAACTGTGTATTTTTATTAAATCAACTATTGCTGAATAACAATAATGTATGTGGGATGATGCGAGAGATGTGAAAGATGGCTGTTGTTTACTGTTAGAAATGTTTGAAGATTTCAATGGGCCAATAATCCCACGGGATATCACCGACCTCTTTGTTTATTGATGGGACATTGTAAGTATCTGCTATCTGGCTATTTGCTGATTTCCCTTATTCTCCAAATGAAAGTTTATTAGTGGCCCTCAAAGTTTTTCCTAACAAAATTATCATACCCTAGCACTACTTCTCCATGTCCAATTTGTCCCCTTTCCCCACCCCTAGACCCACCATCCATCTCTCTCACCACAGACACAAATGGCTGGTCATCAATCTAGGACAGCAAAATTACTTGCATGACCAAATGCTAGATGCATAAATTCAACAAATACTTGTGGATTTCATAATGTCTATATATACCAAGTGAATATTGATGACTACTTTGTATTTTAGTAGCATGTACTTTTAACATTATGATAAATTTGTACACTATCTACCAATCCAATGACTAGTAATTTTATTTTGGTTTATCTGACATATAGCTTCCAAAAATAGATCCATATCATTTATGGAGAGCAAGAAATTCTGCTATCTTTGGGCATCCCTCTTTGTCTGCTGTACAAATTGTGTCTAATATCATTATTGAGGTTCAAGGTGTGGTTGGGACTTGGAGAAGAGTTGCTGGAACCAAGACTAATTGGGACTTAGTGATGGATTGGGGGATATCCCATGAATGTTTTGATAGTGTTTTAACTCATGTACTATGTAGTGTAGTCTCTTGTTGTTAGTTAGGGAGGTATACTCTTGCGTCGGACAAATAACAATCGTTCGGAATAATGTAATATTTTTTAAATAAGATATAATTTTATATAAATTTACTTATAAAACTTAAAAATACTTAACAATAGAGATACAATGATTGCATATGGAACCTACATAAATAGTAACAAAATATCACACTCCTATTGTAAAAAGGTACAAGAAATTTATATAGAGTTAGAAAACATTTAAAAAATGTTACATTATTCAAATCAACCATCTCTACACCGCAACTTTGTCTTCAGTGTCAATTTAGATCCAAAATTTCAAAATTGAATGATAAAATATAAGAGTTTCCATTCCAATCACCACCAAGCAGATTGTGTGCACATGAAATTGGAATCTAAAAACTGCAGCAACTGGGATACTGGGATGGTAATGCATGGAGTTGAAAGCTAATTAGAACCTCCTGCTATTGTTATTAATTATCAACTTGGTCAAGGCTATGGTGGTCCTCTCCTCTTACACCATTTTCCCACAACTCTTGCCAATTAAGTACGGATTCCAATGAATGAATTAATTTCCAAGATTATCACAAATAGGATGACCCCTAGTATAATTTTTTTGGGGCAATCCAACCAACCCCAGAAAAAAAAACCCTAGTTTTAGTTCTTGAAATCACTGATTGGCTTCAGACAACACATACCCCACGTTTCTGCATGACTACAACTAGTTCATTATCCTACTTGCTAGTCACAAGAAAACAAAATAACACTGGGATTCTCTGAGCAATATTGATGGGGAACTTGTCTTTCCCACAAGAATCAGAAGCATCCTCCCATGTGATCAACTACCATAATTTAATCATGATTAAAACAGTTGATTAATCCATGGTATAATTAATAAAAAAAAAATCATCCCATATACTGACAACCTTGCATCGATGCTTACGAGTTCATATTGACTAAATTAATTCATCTGGGGTTATTATTTAATCTTTGTGTTTAATAGCTCCTCAGACGTGTCTATGACATTTGTGTTTGAACTTTGATTGTGCACGCCAGACACACATGACATCGCCCGTCTACCGGCCATTTCACCGGTTACGTCCACCTAAATGGACGGCTGAGATCGATTAGCCAGTAGCCACCTGTTGTAGATTTTTCATTTCTTAACTTTTTTTATTCTTGATTTTTGGTCTTAATCCACCAACATTAGTACCTAAATAAATCAAGCAAGTCAAAGTGGGGGTCCATGGTTATCTTCTTAGTTTGGCTTGCTTTTGTCTCCAAAATTCGATTTTTTGAGCATTTTAAAGTAGGGTCTGACACTTTTAAGAAAGTTGTTAATGTTTTGCAAGATTGAAATTAATTTGAAAAAATATTTAACCGTAAGAACGTAATAAATGTGTATATGTGCATTCAGATGATAAATTAAATGTATTATCGGAAAATCCTTTCAAATCAACCCCGAATCTTGTTAACTTCTATTCTAATTAAGATCACAAAATACCTTGATTACTCCATAGTCCACTCTTCAAGCAACACTAGAAACTGAACTTTCTATTTAAGAAAAAAAATGGGTCTTTAGAATGAAAATCTTGGGATATATCTTTCTTTAAAAATACTCACTCATAAACCAAGGCAAATTAGACCTAGCTTGCCATGTTTTCGAATAGATATTTTGAGGTTTAAATCCTCTTCCAATAAGGAATAAAGCTGGGAAGAGAATTACAAAAAAAAAAAATTCTTGCTATATTTTCTAGGACCATGTTTACAAAATATTAGGCTAGGCGAGGAACTGAATATTTCACAGCCGGTTTTCTCTTAAAGAAAAAAGGAAGAAAGACACTAACCAATTGATGTTATTTTCCTGTGGCTGTAACATGTCTTTTACATAGGCACTGGCAAAATACCTTTAGCATAGTCACCTCCATTCACAAAATCTGTTGTGGTGGTGGGGTTTAATGTGACAGTCACCATTAGCCAAACTTCCGAACTTTTAGGCTTTGCAGCTGTTAAAGCTTTGGTGGGCTCAAGTTAAAAATTAATTTCGCAGATTTTCTGCACAGGAAAATCATTCGAACCAGTTCATGGATAATCACTAGTTTACTCATGATTTGGAGGCAAATTTGATTGCAACCTCGAGAACGTAAGTGTGATTAAAGTATATAACATACGCAGATAAACTAATCCCATATCACCAACTTTGTCACGTAATATATAAATCCATTATCAGGATGACAAAAAATAAATATGCCCTAGGATTCTGCGGCACTTTCAGGTTTGCCATGTGATATTGATAGCTTTACTTTGATAGCAAAGAACTCAAAAAGCTTTTGGCCTTTTTTTTTGGGGATCGTTTTCGAGATCCCATGCAACTTTAAGTGCATTCCAAGTTCTAAGAACCATAGTCATGGACACATCAACTTTTCTACTAACCTATTTATGGTTTATCATTGTCAAGCACTTTATAGTTTATAGCTTTCTCTCCATACATGGCCCATTATCATTTCATGTTCTTGTCTTTCATGTCATTAGACCAAGGGCGGCCTCCACCAAAATTAGGTGACTAATTGACTAATTGACTAATCGAAGCAATTTGCTTGTAAATGTTTCTTGAGTCACTTTGGCATATTCATGTACACCATTGCTTTTTAGTCTATGCAAGCTACTATAGATGGAACTGTATAATTTCTAAACTACTGTGGAGGTACCTATATTTATATAGTGGGGATAAAGAAAAGAGGCATATTTTGACTGTACTGAAGTGATTCTAATTTTTATAGATTTCAAGGTATAGCTCTTTTGGTCTTTGTATACAATTTAATTACTAGTTTCTTTTATCTTGTGGGTTGTATCCATTCAACGCTTGACAGGAGACTAGGGCATCAGCTTGAAGACATGAGCCGGCACCAGTCTTTACCTATTTGCTCTGCTTGGCAGCTAGTCTGAAAGCCATTAAATTCATGTCCTTTTTTACAATCTTAAGAACATGCTTTGATGTCATAGAATACGAAAAAATTAATTCTTCGTCTGCAAGACAAATTGGGATTTGTTAGACGCTAAAATCCTTTTAATGAGTTCTTTTACACATAGGCTTTCAATGTCCATTTCACTTCTTGGTGGTCAAAGATTTATACCACCCGTTTGGTTGTGGGGTTTTGCCCTTCTCAATGGGATTCAAAGGGTAATGAGACCCTTACACAATGTTTGGTTCGCCTCTATCCGCTTTTAGATCTTCTAATCCCATAGATTTATTATAGAGTAAATTGGGCACTTTCATCTTCATTCCTGATCTAGCCCACCTTAAAGTGAAAATTAAATTAAGAAAAATCTTATGCTAAACGACATACGAGTTAAACGATCAAAACAAACTAAAAATGAATTATTTTTTTGATTTTAGGATTTTTATGTTCGTAACTACCATTTAAGAATGTCATGATTTTCAGTTGTTATTTGTAGTTGGACTCTTAGATTGAACCCAATACAACAAACAAAACTCAACATAAGAAAAAATTCTAAGTATCCTTCTTTTCATCTCTTTCTTCAAAATATCTATTTGCTTAGTCCCCTCTTCCTTATCAAACTTTTCTACACCCTTGAGATGGAGGTTGGAGAATATCTTGCAACGAAGAAATAGAGACAAGAGAGAGACGAATAGGGGGGAAGATTTATTTACATGGGGAAGGATTTGTTTGCTAGTGTTCAAGAAGAGTTGAAAAGATCAAATCATGACAAAATTTGAGAAAAATGAACATGGTTAGAGTAAGATGGCTGAGAGAAAGAAGTTTGAATTTATAATTCTGATGAGCTGCAGATCTAATCTTGATATTTTTTGAGAATTTTGGGCCTAATTCAGTTTTATAAAATCTTTGTGTAATTGTTGTGGGTTTGGATGATTTAGAGGTATGGAAGGCGGTCAAGAAGACTTCAGTAGTAGGAGATATTGTGGGTTGCTGCTATACCATGCCCAAGCTTCAGACTTTCTAGGGATTTCCTCAAAAAATTAGCTACGATAAGGAAGATGATGGAAAGATTTAAAAAAAAAAAAGTAAAAGGAGCAAGAATTAAAAAAGAGATAGTGATTGCCATTCTACTTCAGATATCAAACATCAGTTTTACAATAAAGGAATCTTACTAAATCCATTATCATTGAGGGGTATTGGATTATGATTGTCATTGCCATTCCCTACTAGTAAACAAACGAGTGTCAATGTTGGTAACAAGTAGTTTATTTTAGGGCTGCTTTTGTTGTAAATAAAAGGGATATTTCAAAAGATCTTGTCCCACATCGGAAAACTACAATGACGTCTCATCATTTATAATGTGTAGTCTGTTATGAAGCTTATGTACGTTGAATTGGTAACTAGTGTAGGCTCGGGCGCATGAGAGGGAAGTTGAATTGGGCTGTTTCAGTACAAACTAACGGATTTCCCCCCCCTGCGCGTGGGTTAAACACGGCCCAAGTGAGTTTTACTAATTTTACAAATCAAAATTGACTCTTCCCTAAGAAGATAAATTTTTTATCGTAACCGAAGGTCTGGTACGTTACATAACGTTCACCTTTAAAATTATTTATTTCATCGGTTACGAAAGACTGGTACGTTTCGTAACGTTCCCTTTTAATATTACCATTTGTTAGCATAAATAACCCGTTGCTTTCAGTTACACACGTTTTATGTTATCAAATATTATTTTTCATCGTTACTTTTAGTTACACAGAAAATTAGCCACGTTTTTTATGTTATCAGATATTATTTTTCACCAACGTACACTTTCTGTTGCCTATAAATAGCAGCTATGCTTCCACTTTGCATAACACCCACAACTAACAGTATATATCTTCCTGACAGCTTTCTTCATCTCCTCTGCTTCTTTTCTTCTCCTTCTTTCCCTCTCTGTTGGATTTAGTCGATACTTGCTAAAGTTCTGATCCTTCTTGTTATAAACAAGAAGGAAGCTTGTTTAATCTTGGAAAAATATTTCAACTTCATGAAATAGTTTCTTATGACAGTGTTTTTAAACACGACTCAAGCTACATTTTGTTAGTTTTAGTTAACGTTGCTTTTTGGCTATTTCTGACTACAATCTAAGAAACTATGGCCTCCGACAATGTTAACACTTCACAAGCTGCATCCGACTCAGTTGCTGTCACACTACCTTTGGCAAGATCTTTTCTAGATGTCTCCAAATTGAAGTTTTTGTCAATGAAAACTTCAAAAGGTGGCAAGAATGTGTGCATTCTCTACTGAACGTTCATGGAGTAGCCTACGCATTGACAGAAGCACAACCAACTGCCACTATGGATGTCAAGACACAAGAATCTTGGCAATATGCCAATAAGGTATGTCAGCATACTATTTTATAAACACTTTCAAATGAATTGTTTGATGTGTATTATAGCTGCAAGGAAGTTAAGACAATTTGGGAAGCCTTGATAACAAAATTCACCGCTAAAGACGCCACTAAACAAAAATTTGTTGTGGAAAAATACAACCAATGGCAGATGACAGAAGACAAAGAAATGAAGTGCAAATCACGGAGTACCAAATGCTATTCGAGGATCTAAAAAGTGAAGACATAAATTTGTCTGAAAAATTTACTGCTGGCATGCTAATTGAAAAGTTGCTCGAATCGTGGACTGACTACAAAAACAACTTGAAGCACAAGCAGAAAAATTACACCATTGATGAGCTCATGAAACATATTCTGATTGAAGATTCCAGTAGGAAGGAGTTAAGGACTGTCAAAACTCGGGAAATGGCACTCGAAGTTAATCTGGTTCAAAATAACAATAAATGGTATGCCAATAAATTCCAAAATTACAAACCCGATAATCCCAATTTTAAGAAGAAGAAAGGCATTTGCTATGTTTGCGGAAAATCAGGACACCATGCTGCTCAATGTAGGCACAAAAAGAAAGGTAACAAAGTAAATGGCAATCCTCCTAAGGTTAATTTAACCAAAGGAGATGATATAATTGCTGCAGTCATCTCTCAAACCAACATTGCAGTCAATGTGCAAGAGTGGGTAGTAGACTTTGGGGCTACTTGGCACATATGTGCAAATCGAGAAGCATTTTTCTCCTATATTCCAATAGGGGATGATCAAGAGGTGGTCTATCTTGGAGACTCACGAACTGCTAAAGTTGTGGGTAAGGACAAAATTCTCTTAAAACTCACTTTAGGAAAAATTTTGACCCTCAATGATGTGCTGCATGTGCCGAATATTTGGGTAAATTTGGTTTCTGTAGCATTGCTAGGAAAAGTTGGGGTGAAAGTATCATTTGAATCTGATAAGATTGTAATGACTAAAAATAATGTATTTGTGGATAAGGGTTACTGTAATCAGGGACTCTTTGTACTCAATATTTCAAATGTGATCAATAAAAATGCATCTTCTTCTGCCTATATTATTGATTCAATTTCTTTATGGCATGCTAGATTAGAACATGCTAATGTTAGCTACATAAAAAAAATACAATCACTTGGATTACTTTCTAGTGTTAATAATAATGATATGAAAAAATGTGAAATATGTGCAGAAACTAAAATAACCAAGAAAAGTTGTATAACTATTCAAAGAGAAACTGAATTATTAAATCTAATTCATACAGATTTAGGTGATTTAAAACAAACTATGACTAGAGGAGGAAAAAGATATTATGTTATTTTTATAGATGATTATTCTAGATATACTAAACTTTATTTACTTAGAAATAAAGATGATACTCATAATGCTTTTTTATCTGATAAGTCTGAGGTAGAAAATCAACTTAATAAGAAGATAAAAAGAATTGGATCAGATAGAGGAGGTGAATATTTAGTTTTAAATAAGTTTTATGAACAAAAAGGCATAAATACCTGAAACAACACCTCCTTACTCATCAGAATCTAATGGAGTAGTTGAAAAGAAAAATAGGACACTAAAAGAAATGATGAACTCTATGTTAATTAGTTCTCATCCTCCCAATAATTTATGGGGAGAAACTATATTATCTGCATGTCATCTATAAAATAGAATTTCACATAAAAAGACTGGCAAAACACCTTATGAATTATGAAAATATTATAAACCAAATTTAAAATATTTAAAGTTATGGAGGTGTCTTGTTAAAGTGTTATTACCTGAACCTAAGAAAAGAAAATTAGATTCTAAAACTTTTGATTGTATGTTTATTGGATATGCTGAACATAGTGCTGCATATAGATTTCTTATTTTAAGAAGTGATGTACATAATTGTAATACAATTATTAAGACAAAAAATGCTAAATTTTTTGAACATATTTTTCCATTATTCAATAAAATTTCTCATGCACCTGTTAAAAGAAATAAAGAAATAACCCCTAATGAAGAATTGAGAAGGAGTAAAAGGCCGAGAAAAAAATTTTCTTATGGGAATGATTTTCAAACCTTTCTGGTCGACAATGATCTTTTAACTTATTCTGATGCAATTTCTTCTTCTGATTACAAGTTTTGGAAAGAAGCAATTAAATTAGAAATCGATTCTATTTTGAAAAATAAAACACAAATTTTGGTAGATTTGCCTCCTGGTGCAAAATCTATTAGTTGCAAATGAATTTTTAAAAGAAAATATAATTCTGATGGTTCTATAAAAAAAATACAAAACTCGTTTAGTAGCAAAAGGATTTTCTCAGAAACAAAATGTTAACTATTTTGACACATTTGCACCAGTAACAAGAATTTCTTCTATTCGTATTTTATTTGCCTTAGTTTCTATCCACAAACTTGTTGTTCATCAAATGGATGTCAAAATAACTTTTTTAAATGGTGATTTAGAAGAAAATATTTATATGTTTCAACCTGTATTTTATTTGCCTTAGTTTCTATCCACAAACTTGTTGTTCATCAAATGGATGTCAAAATAACTTTTTTAAATGGTGATTTAGAAGAAAATATTTATATGTTTCAACCTGAAGGATGTGTTGAATCTGGACAAGAAGATAAAGTGTGTAAATTAATCAAATCTCTTTATGGTCTAAAACAAGCTCCTAAACAGTGGCATGAGAAATTTGATCAAGTATTGATGAAAGACGATTTTTCGTCTGTAGAAGTAGATAAATGTGTATATACTAAAGTTGTGAATAATCAATATGTGATAATTAGCCTATATATGGATGACATGCTTATATTTGTTACAAGTATAGATATTGTCAATAGTACTAAATATTTCTTATCCTCTGAGTTTGATATGAAAGATTTGGATAAAACTAAAATGATATTGGGTGTTAAAATCATAAGGAAAAATGATGGTATAATATTGTCACAAGAACATTATACAGAAAGACTTCTTAGGAAATTTAAAAATTATGATGTGACACCGGTAAGTACTCCTTATGATGCTAACACTTAATTAAAGAAAAATAATGGTAACTCAGTTGCTCAGTCTAAATATACTCAGATTATTGAGAGTCTGATGCATTTGATGAATTTTACAAAACCTGACATAGCTTATGTTGTGTGTCGACTGAGCAGGTATACTCACAATCCTAATAGTGAACATTGGTTTGTATTAGCCAGACTAATGAAATATTTGAAAGGTACCATGAATTATGGTATCTTATATTGTGGATTTCTCACTGTATTAGAGGGGTACAGTGATGCTAATTGGATCTCGGATTCAAATAAGACAAAATCCACTAGTGGTTATGTATTCACCCTTGGTGGTGGTGCAGTAGCATGGAAGTCAGTTAGACAGACAATCATTGCTAGATCAACCATGGAATTAGAGTTTATAACTTTGGAGTTGACTAGTTCTGAGGTTGATCAGTTAAGACACTTCTTAATCAGTATTCCTATGACTAAGGATCTGTTGCCTCCTGTGTGCATACACTGTGATTGTCAAGTAGCAATTACTATTGTTAAAAATAAATCATATAATTGTAAAAGTCGACACATAAAACTAAGACATGATGTCGTAAAGCAACTGCTTAAAGATGAAATTATTTCTATTGATTTTGTGAAGTCAGAGTTGAATTTGGCCGATCCTCTGACTAAACCTGTAGGAAGCAAATTAATTCTTCAAACTATAAAGGAAATGGGACTAAGGCCAACAAGTTATCAATAGAGACAGTAGCCCAACCTATGTGATTGGTAATCCCATGAAGTAGGTTCATATGGGTAATAACAAGTCAATATTGACTGTAAAATACTTCAAATCTAAGTCCCTCCAGAGATAAGTGCTTTGATTGCTAATAATTGTGAGGATGAGTTTAAAATTCTTAATGAATTCATATTCCTTTAGGGAGGTGTATTTGAAACAATATACATTTGATGAATTCACCTATATGAGAGTGGAGTGAGGCCGCTCCTATAAAATTTATTGGCCAAATCTTTAGAGTTCTCATGAATAACTAGGCAGACCACGGTCTAAAAGTGCAAAATAACAACAAGTTATGGGTTGTAGTGTGATTGATAAAATCTCTACCATACATCAAGAGTTATTGATTCATAAAAATTCATATTTCATCAATAATTCTGTAGGCCATGTTTTATCAATTTAAGTTTGGTTCATAATCCTGAAGACACCGAACTGATTACATTTCACCCAAATAAATCCAGTAGACTATTTCTTTTGACCAAAATCTTTTGAAATAGGAAGGAGATTATTGTAAATAAAAGAGATATTTCAAAAGATCTTGTCCCACATCGAAAAACTAAAATGACTTCTCATCATTTATAATGTGTAGTTTGTTATTGGGCTTATGTTAAGTTGGTAACTAGTGTGGGCACGCGCACATGAGAATGAACCTGAGTTGGGCCGTTTCAGTACAAATTGACAGATTTTTCCCCCCCTGCGCGATGGTTAAACGCGGCCCAAGTGAGTTTTACTGATTTTACAAATCAAAATTTGACTCTTCCCTAAGAAAATAAATTTTTTATCATAACCGAAGGTCTGGTACGTTACGTAACGTTCACCTTTAACATTATTTATTTCATCGGTTATGAAAGACTGGTACGTTTCGTAACATTCCCTTTTAATATTACCATTTGTTAGCATAAATTAATCGTTGCTTTTAGTTACACACATTTTATGTTATCAGATATTATTTTCCATCGTTACTTACACAGAAAATTAGCCATGTTTTTTACGTTGTTAGATATTATTTTTCACCAACGTACACTTTCTGTTACCTATAAAGAGCAGCTATGCTTCCACTTTGTATAACACCAATAGTTGATAGTAGATACCTTCCTGACAGCTTTCTTCCTCTCCTCTGCTTCTCTTCTTCTCCTTCTTTCCCTCTCTGCTGGATTTAGTTGATATTTGCTAAAGTTCTGACCCTTCTTGTTATAAACAAGAAGAAGGCTTGTTTAATTTTGGAAAAATATTTCAACTTCATGAAATAGTTTCTTAGGACAGTGTTTTTAAATATGACTCAAGCTACATTTTATTAGTTTTAGTTAACGTTGCTTTTTGGCTATTTCTAACTATAGTCTTGTCATCAGTTTAAGAGACACTGTATCCTTCACAACTTTATGGAGTATCTGTTTGCTTCAAAATGACCGTTAGGCCCTGCATTGTGTATGAGGCAAATTACATGGAGACTAGCGTACTCAAATGCAAGTTTCATTTGTCCGTTCTATCAAATTAAACCAAGTCAAGATAAATACACTCTAGAATTGAAACTCCAAACCTTTGGCTAGGGTGGCCACAATTCAAGTTTGAATCAGAATCGAAATTGAACTAAAATTGGATCGGTGGTTTGTAAAAATCAAAATAGAAATCGAGTTTTAGAAATCGAAATTGGAACCATAATCGTGGCTAAAAATTTAAGTTCAAAATCACAGAAACTTGAACTAGAACCGAAATCTGCAATTTAGAACCCGTTTAAATCATCTAAAAAACACTTGTTACCTAAATTTATTTGACAAGTTTAGAGTTCAATATCAACAATCAACACCCAATACCTACAACCCCCATCCTAACTAAACAACTCATTATCCCATCTCATTAGTAAGCCTAAGCCTTATAATTAATCTTATCTCATCTCATTAGTAAGCCTAAGCAGCATAATTAAATCTAAGTTCGAGACTAATCCAATTTAATCAATAATGAGGTTTTTTTTTAATAAAATTTTTATCTTTTATCTTTTTCTTGCACATGATAATACAATAAAGTTTTATTTTTTCTACATTCATTGTCCTTAGAATCAATTTTATAACGACAAGAGTTTAAAAATAATTAAAAGAATTGAAACCATAACCGAAAGAAATCAGAATCGTAACCGTAACCGTTCATGGTAACTGGAAGAGCCTATATCTCATATTTCTACATTGGCTCTGGCTCAACCTTCAATATCATTCCCTACAAATTTATGGTAATTGACATTCATTTTAGGACAAACTAAAATAGGAAGTATGACAATTTTAACGGGAGGGAGTAATATATATCTTTCAAATGTCATTGGACCTAAGTATGTATATGTCATATATGCCAAACTTAGATTGGGTTGAACTTGGCGTGACCTGACTTTGTAAGTCATGCCTAAGTTCTAATCCCAAACTAAGGCCCCGTTTGAAAGGTGAGTTTTTTGAGTGTTTGTATAAAACTTTACTGTAAATCACTGTAGAAGTTGTAGAAAAACTTTTGTGAGATGAAAAAACTTTTTTTCCTTTTCCTTTTCTTTCTTTCTTTTTCTTTTTACTTTTTTTTCTTTCTTTCTTTTTTCTTTTCCTTCTCCATTCCCCTTCCCCATCCCCTTCCTTCCCCCGCCACCCCTTTCCTCCCCTCTTCCCCGCCACCCCTCTGCCTCACCTGCTGCAGCCTTAGTGGAACTGCAACTCCAGCTTTTCTGATTTCCAAAACTACTACTACTACTAGTAGTACTACTACGGAAATCGCTGGGCTCGTGCACAGAAGCAGGTTTGATGGAGCCACTGCTCCTTTTCTTTTCCTCATCATTTGGAGATGGCGGCTTTATAGCTGCGGAGCTGCTCCTGTTGCTGTTGTTCATCTTGAACTTCTTCTTTGTCCTTTCCTCCCCTCTCCCCCGCCACCCCCCTCTGCCCGCCACCTCTCCCTCTCCCCTTTCCCTTCCTTCCCCCGCCACCCCTCTCCCCATCCCCCTTCCCTCGCCCGAAGCAGCAACAGGAAATTTTTATTTTTATTTTTGCAATTTTCCTTCTCTCCCTCTCCTCCATTTCCCCCACCACCCTCACCCTCCCTCGGTGCGATCTGGTCTCGCGACCAGATCGGCCAGAGGGGAAGGGTGGTGGGGGAGGAGAGGGGGAGAGAAGAGGGAGAAAAAAAAGAGAGGGGATCAAAATCGGGCAAAGGGGGAGGATGGCAGGGGAGGAAGAGGGGGAGAGGGAGGGAGAAAAAAAAACGGCACCGGAAGAGGTGATAGGCGCCGGAACTGGCTGCGGAGGTGGTGACCGGCAACGGAGGTGGTGTTGGGTTGGGGTGGGGGAGGAAGAAGAAGAAAAGGGAAAGGGATTTTATTTTGGTGTTTTGGATAATTTTAAAGTGTGTAGGTTAAAAATTTTGATAAGTTTTGGGGGTCCCTGTAGAAAAAATTGTTAAAAAACGAGTATAATACAAACTTGGCTAAAAACCAAGTTCCAAACAGCCCCTAAGTCCAACCCAATTTTATACTAGAATAGGTAAAGTTTTAGCGGGCCAAAGAGATCGAGTTTGGACGGACCTGATCTAGTGCAAGTCCTACTTTGAAAACTTTAACTACAATAATTTTGTAGATTAATTTCATTTTATACCCTTCAATTATACTCGAATCTTCACTTTGTTTCTTTACTGTAAATTAGGATACCTTCATCTCTAAATTATGGCATGATTTTTGTTTTGGTCTCTAAACTCTAAATTAGAAAACTTTGGTCCTATATTATACTTCAATTCCTACGTCGGTCTCTAACTCCTTTCTTCCCTTTAATTTTGGGATTTTTTGTTGTTTAATTCAATTTTCCTTTTATGCCCTTTTTACATGCAACCATGTTTGCTTGCTTGACTAATGTTCCGCTTATTTTTGGAAAATCAGTTAGCCATCGTACCTAAGTGGGATATTTTTTTTATAGTTTAAGGATTAAATTATCCCAATTTATAGTTTAGAAACCAATGTAGAAATCGAGATATAATTAAGAGATGTAAAATAAAATTGATCCTAATTTTCTTGAATTTTAAATCCAATAACTTTCTTGAACAGTATTTTGGATAAATATGTGCAAATAGTATGCAATACTCCATCTTTTTATTGGATGAATTATACCACGGTGCATGAGCCCCAATCCTATTACATCCTGCCTTCCCTTGCCTTGATTCACAACTAGTTTGTAAGGAATTCACAATCAACTTTAACTCCTCAATTAACATGGGGCCTTTTATGGATTAGATGTTTTTGGCATTTTAAAAAAAAAATTACTATACAATTGTATTTGTTTGTGTTTTCAAAATTTAGAACTCTTTTAGAGTATTTTTAAAATTTCAAAACTTGTTCTTCTCCTTACTCTACTTCAAACTCAGGCCATCCCCTCCCCACCTCTCTGCCATTGTTACTGCCTCCTCATCTCGTCCCTCCCCCAAATCCCGCCGACCACACTTCTCCTTCCCCTTTTCTCTCCCCCTTTCTTCTTATTCTCCTTCCGTCCTCTTCTTCCTCCCTTATTCTTTCCACCTTTCTTCATTCTCCTAACCTCGCTCCAACTTCTCGTCTTTCCCAGATCTGGAGAGAGGAGGTGATAGTAAGTGTCTGACAGTGATAGAGGGAGACGATGGCAATATGTGTGACGTGGTGGTGAAATGAGTAAGGGGTGGTGGTTTTTCCATTACTTTTTTGGTATTTTTGATCAAATATATTTGACGTATTTTCATATATTATTGACACGTCTTATTATAGACTTGCATTTGAAAAACTAATTTTTCCAAGTACAAGCAATCCGCACACAGCCTTGAAAACACTATGCCACGTTGCTTCCATATTCTTTTCTGAACGCAGACATACTTGTTTATGAATGCACAACCTACCCAATTTCCGATGAAATTTTCTGCTTACAAGCAATGTTTTCAGAACCGGACCGGACCGGCCGGTTCGACCGGTTGGACCGCGAACCGGCCATGTCACTGGTCCGGTCTAATGTTAAAGCCGGAAGTTCATGGAGAACCGTTGAAACCCGGACGAACCGTGCAAACCGTTAAGAACCGTGAACCGGCGGTTTTTAAAATTCTTCAACAAAATATCAAGAATGGTGTAGCTAAGATTCGAACCTGGGTCTCCAAGTTTAAATATGACAATCTTACCGCTAGACTATACTTAAGTTTGTTGAGAATTTTACTTGACTAAAAAATATATTAAAACATCAAGTTCTTCTCTTATTTTTTTTTTCAATTTTTTCTTCTTAACCATTTTTAACCCAAATATCCACAACAAGATTTTCTCAAGTCTTCACCATTATTATCAGGTTATTATCTTTAGCAGATTGTAAACAAGTTGAAAATTTCAACTTTTCTTGTTTTCCAACATTTTAGTAAGTTTAATTTTTTTCTTTTCAAGGTTTTTTTCTATATTATTATCTTTAGTTGATTTTTTGCATTTTCTTCTTTTTCCCCTCAATTTTCATATGTTTCCCTCATTTTTGTTTTATTTTTATTCGATTAATTAAGGATGAAATTTTTGCAAAAGTAGTGCACATCCGTGTAGGAATTGGGTAGGAATTACAAATAATAACATTGGGTTGGTCAAAAATATGGTAGTTGGCACATAATCGAAGCTATTGATAATTGAATTTAAAATAATTAATGGTATAGGATCATTGAATTTAATATAACATGTTAATTAGTAATGTTTAGTAGCAATTAATTTTTTATGTGTTTAACTGTATATTTGTTTTTCAAAATTTTTTAGTTTTTTTTAGTTTGAGCAATTAGATTTATATTTTTATAATAAAATTTTAACTTTTTCAGCTTAAGTTGATGAAATTGTGAAGGTGGTGTGGTTGCTTATCATGCCACTGATAAAAGTTTGCTATTCAAATAGTTTGTCTTAACTTGAACTCTTTTATGGATTTTTTTAAGGGTTGTAAAAGAATTTTAATATTTAATTTATTTATTTTTTGTGTTTTTATTTGTGATAATTGGTGCACATTTGGATTGTATCTATTTATGTTTATAATGTATTTATGAAAACTTGTGGTGAATTATGATATTTTAATTATATTTATCATTCCATGTTTTGTGTATAACTTTTAGAAAATTTATTATTATCATAACTTAAATTAAGTTATGTTGGTAAAGTTCAAGTGTAGAATGAAACCTGCTTAGTACTTAACACTAAAAAAAAAAAAAAAAAAAAAAAAAAAAAAAAAAAAAAACAGTGAACCTTTGAACCGGCCGGTTGGATCGGTCGGACCGGTCGAACCGCGAACCGGCCACCTCTCCGGTTCACTGACCGGTCCGAGTTTAAAAACATTGCTTACAAGCAGTGGATAGACCATCGACTTTTTAAACATAATGGTACAGACAATGATTTAATCAGAATTAACAGAAATTACAACTTTTTTCACTTACTAGAAACTCTAATACTCCATCTTTTGGCCTTGTTGTTGGCTGTTTTAGATTTTACAAATTTTGTTTTATAATCAAAATAATTTAAAAAGCAATCGACAACATCGCAAATTTTGATTATTTAAAATTAGAATCTATAATCAGTTAAAATAATTAATTAAAAACAAGCCATATCATCAAAAAGAAAAAGAAAAAGGAAAAGAAAATTTCTAGCATGATCTAGTAACATGTTTTTTTTTTTTGAGTTCATCATCTAATATTTAAGCATAAAAGCAAACGAGAAAATCCTAGTAAAAACATCTGTCAAAAAGCAGTATCCAAGGTCAAGAACACCCCAAAGCCATAAGTATTTCCAAAGAATTTTGTGTTGCCAGTCATCTTGTTGAGCCCATCTGGCACTCTCTCCCCCACATCCCCATGCCATGCAGCTACTTCAACCACGTCACTCGCTCTGCCACTCCCACACAACGCTCCCTCAATTGGAAACTGCCGATTTATTCCATTCCCACCTGAATCAACCCGCCATGAAGCTAAATCGCCTTAGCAACGGCGTTTTGAGGCCTTTACTCAAACACTTGGCGACCTCAAGAACATTCTCCTCCTCCTCTACTTCAGCATCCTCTGTTCCCAAATGGGATGGCGGTGTATCAATGGTTCAAGGAGCCTCAAGAGGGATTGGCCTTGAATTTGTGAGATTAATTTCCGTTTCTGAACCCATTTTCTTGATTTTCCGTTTTCAATTCAAGGATTGGATTTTCTTGATCTGTTTGCCAGTTCTGTAAGAGTTTTGTTAAGCATTGTTAGTATGTGTGATGAGCAAAATTGTTGCGTTTTAGGCAAAATTGTTTGTTTTTTTGGATAATAACTTCTTGTGGAAAAGCCATATTACTGAGCCGGTGGTTGATTTAATGTTGGTTTAAGTGGGTTAATGTGGAAGATTTGAGTAGTGAAAATTCATTTCACAATTGTTCTTCTGGTTCAACATTTGTTCATATCAAACACAAACTCTAATTTGCTCTCTTGTGGCATCATTTGTTAGAAATTCGTTTGCTATCATTTTTTCCTGTAGCTGTAATGGATAGTTGATTGGGCCTAGATTTATTGAGTGAATATATAGGACTGAGCCCGCTAATGCTGATTTATTTTGGAAATGTGGAGACTTCTTGCACTTGCTATGGGACTTACAAACTGATAGGAAATCTAACTTATACACCTTCGCAAAACTGAAGTTCAAATGATCATAGTTTTGCTGTTGTTACCATTTTCAACTCCTATAGAGAGATAATATAAGCTCGGAGTGGAATGCAAGATATCAAGTGTGTTAAATGCTGGTTAAACATCCTTACACAATGAACTCATTGGACAAAACTCCTGGTGTTAAGATATTTTTGTTGACCACAATGTACTGATAATTGTGCAACATTTGTTAATTGGGTCCAGTGGGGACTGAGTTATAGTAAAGGTGGGATTATGTAGTAATTGTAGATTTCTGGGTTTTATTTCTTAAACTTCAGAAAGTTATAATCTTGAGGATTGGGGTGGAGGGGGGGGGGCAACATATGTTAATATGGTGGTGCTAGAAACAGGTTGGAGGGAGAGGGGGAATTTTAACAAGAAACTTGCGAATTATCTACAGCATTTATCTCTGTTTCACGACAATACATAACCTTCTCTCTGGTCAACTGAAATTTTAGAAACTGTAATCTGGTTAATGATTTCTCCGTAATTGTCTATTGCTTGTAGCAATATAGTCAAACACTTAATTTTTTGTGAGATAAAGTCAGTAATTAACATGAAATAATAAAATCATAGGTCTGATTTGGCTTTGCGACACAAAAACTTGGAAGAATCTACAAGGCTTCTAAGATACTAAAATAGTTAAAATGAGAAGCACTCTGACATGCATGCTCAACAAATATTGATTTTTTTTTAATACCCATACATAAAGCTCGTTTCTTGGAAGTCCAAAAGCAGAAAAATGTCTTGCATTCTGGAGGGATTACACACTAAAAATTGGGCCTCTGTCATTTCCTGCTTTGGACTTCCAAAAATGCACCAAGTGTGCCCCAGTTATTTTCTTGGCACTGGCTGCCATTTTTAGATGCTGCATTTTACCCTAGCATCATTAGAGCAGAATTGTGATAAGTTCTTTCTGTTGATAGATTACCAACTGTTTGAGGAGAATTGTGATAAGTTCTTTCTGTTGAGCAGAATTGTGATAAGTTCTTTCTGTTGATAGATTAAAACGTTCCCATAATAGCTTTTACAGATTGGAGGAGGAAGTTTTCCCATTCATGTCTCGACAAAGGTGCCTCAAATTCTTGCTTCTCCATGACACTGTCAAATTTTGATTAGGCAGCAACTGCCTGGATTGATGCTGATAAAATGTAACAAATGGGATAACTTTCAGTGTGCGTGCGTGCGTGTGAGTGTGTTTTTTTTGCGTTTTTCTGTTTGAGCACTCTGTAATCTTTCTACTATTTATATCCAATTAAATATCAAACATTAGATGTAGGACTTCCTATAAGTCAAGCTTTACAATTATTCATGTAGATGCTTCTTGAGGTGAATCCCAAATCTTTTTCATTGCTTTTGTTCAAAATTTGAAAGCCCTCTCAAAATAGTTGAAATCGTATGAGGATTTGCACGATGGTTTTAAATCTTGAAAGTGATAAAAAAGACGGTCCTTACCTTATAGCTGCTTTTTCTTTGGCATGACAATTTGCATTGCACTGATTCTAGTGATTTTTCACATATCGGTTTCTGTTTCAGGCATCTCCT
Organism: Coffea eugenioides; assembly: GCF_003713205.1. Taxonomy (NCBI): domain Eukaryota; kingdom Viridiplantae; phylum Streptophyta; class Magnoliopsida; order Gentianales; family Rubiaceae; genus Coffea; species Coffea eugenioides. The sequence continues at coordinate 14,645,756 of NC_040043.1, read as the reverse complement.
ATTTTTGAAGGCATCGTAAATGATTTCTCTGTTCACTGTGTCTTGGTATCATTTTCACGTGACTTGCAAGTTTCATTTTAAAACTTGAAGTTCATTTTAGTTTGCTGTTTTTTTTTTGGGTCAAGTAGTTGGCTAGTACTGGTAAAAAAAAATATTATTTGTTTTCTTGCTCCAAAAGAAGCAATTTCCTGCTGATGTAATTCCCTGAAGTCCTTTGTACACAGAAGTCTTTTCATGTTTTACTGTACTTTCTTGGACTATTCAAATGGGAAGTTGGTGCTTTGACGCAGTTCTCTTACAAGTCATTTATACAGTAAGGTAGTAATTGCTTCTTCGTTGTCAGGTTAGACAGTTGTTAGAGACAAGGGATGAAGGATATGTTGTTGCAACATGCCGTAATCCTAGTGCTGCAACAGGGCTAATGGAATTGAAAAATAAGTTCATTGAAAGGCTTGACATACAGAGGTTGGATGTAACAATTGAAAGCACTATGGAGGTACTTCAAGTCCTCTTATCACATGCTCTAGTACAGTGGTTGACTAATTTTTTTTTTGGGGGGGGGGGGGGGGGAATGCAAAAACCTAGCGTAAGACCTGGGGGAATAATTTTGAGCCTAGCAGGCAAATTTTAATTTCTATGTGAAGTTATCCACTTTTTCAATGACAAAAGGCTAATTTGAAAATCTCAGGGAAGATGTCATTTTGAAGTAAATGGAAGTGTTAATTTCTTCAATGGTGTGTAATGGGTCTGAATCTAGGATTATTCGGAAACGTCTCATTACTATCATCTGTGATCAGTGACCTATTTGTTGTCTTCCGCTCTTTTCCAGGAAACAGCTAATGCTGTCAGAAACAAATATGGCTCTCTAAACCTTCTTATCAATACATCCGGAATTCTCTCAATACCTGATGTTCTGCATCCAGGTGTGAATATTTCTTCATTGTTCTCCATTGCCTATCATCAAATTTTCAAAGCTCTGTAAAATTTGGTCTCACTGACACACAACAAAAGCAAACATTTGAGTCAGATTTTTTTTTGCCAGCTTAAAATTTTTAATGTGGTAGAGTCAGCAAATTGATGACCTGTTTCTTTAATTACCAGTACAGAAACTACATTGAGCAAAGTGCAACAGTCGTCCTTGCTTCTTGCATATGAAGTTAATGCTGTCGGTCCTATTCTGGTCACCAAGGTGGGTACAATTAGCTCTTAATAGACAAAAGGGTATCTTACTACTGGTTACATGATTAAACAAACTTTCAAGTCATCACTTGAGTGTCAATAACAGAAATTAAATTGCCATTACCTCCAGCATTCCCTTTTTGTAATCTAGCCTTGGCCTTTGAGGCACACCAATTACTTGTCTTACAATTGTATCTTGGAGAACTGATTTTGGAATAAGAATAAAACCTATTCTTGTCCTCATCGATGCATAAAGAAACAAATAGAAAAGATGAAATGTTTCCTATTGCTCTGAGCCTTTTACGTTAGGTTTAGCCTCATACAGATGGATCAAAAGGCTCATGGAAAACATTAAACTCATATATCATTGGCATAGATGAAGGAAGAAATTATGGAAAGAAGCTTATGGTTTTTGTTAGAATATCATTTCTGTGGTTCTTCACTGATTTCAATATTCAATATCTAGAGATATGCTTATGAATGACGTATTTGGTTGTGGCATATCTTAGTTGTACTTTTCATGATAGTTCCTTACTGAATGGTCAGTATCTCAATTTCTTGAGATAAGTTCAATACAACTGGCATGTAGCATGCCCCATTTTATCTGCTCATTGCATTCAAGTCTTACCATTCTCTGAGGATCAATAAAGGCTGATGTCTGCAATGTTCTTGCTCACAAATGGTGCAGAATGTGGAGGTCCATTTGAATTTCTGTTGTACCTATGGTCAACACTTTTGCCTGCTACAATGTCCAAGACTTAGTTACTTGTACTAATTGACAACTTCAAGCTTGTTTGGTTGGTATTTCCTTGTAAAACTGGGACTCTTCAGTCAAAATTAACAATGAAGCCCTTTAGTTGATGTGACCCAGGCATAGTGAGGTAAAATCAACAAGCAGGCAATGCAATGTACACCTTCTCTATGAAAGGAGATGCAACTCATATTCATTGAGAAATTGATAGAATATGTTTCTAGATGTGGTGTGATACAGTTTCTTCTTAGGCATGATTCCTTAACTTTTCAAGGTGGTTCTGGTAAATCCTAGGTTATTGTACTCCTTAAACCTATTTCCTGATAACCTCTTTCTTCGTGTAATTCTTGAAAATCAGTTCCTATTCCTGCAATTTTTGCTATCATGTTTTATAATGAAATTCAAGAAGAACCGCTAAATGAACAAATCACAAAAATGGAATGAAAAATACAAAATGACCATATTTTAGAAAAAATGCATGACTGGTCTGGCAATGGTTTGTAGAGTTTAGTAGCTTATTCAGAGTAATTTTCATGCTTTCCTTTGCATGTTTGGATGCAATCCCTTTGAAATATTATTGCTCTAGTTATTAAGCTATGGCTGCCATTGGATTTGAGCTTCCTAAAGAACTATTTCTTGAATTATACTAAGCCAAAAGGAAAAATGAGAAAACCTTGAGTGACTGTACGTCATGTAGAGGACATTAACTTTTTCTTCGAAGTGACTTGATCCTTCTGGGCCAAATCCTCTCTCTCTAACCCCCCCCACCCCACCCCCCCCCAAAAAAAAGAAAAAGAAAACCAACACCACACACACACACTTGTTTACAAATGCACACAATTAGAATCCATCTCCTGGATAGACTCCAAAGAAGAAAGAGAATGGATGGCTAACAAATTTCATCATGATGGATTTGGTAGTGCTTACCTTATATTCATATCTGTAATAATTTTTAGAAGTAAGAACAAGTCATATCAGGCAGGTAAAGTCAGTTGTATATCTAGAAACGTGTGGAATTCTTATGTCCAGTGACATATACAGTTGGATAATCTTTCAAGTAAACTTTTGAAAGTAATTAGTTTCTTCTCTACAGAATTCCTGTTGTTTAACAATTAAAATTCCCCCTGGAATGCTGACATTTGGAAATAAAATCAGTAGCAATAAAAGGAATAAATATGGAAGGCTAGAACATTTATTTCTTGCTCATTGGGAAAATTTCGGACCCAATATCTGGAAGAAGTATAAAACTTAGTAAAACATCACTGTTTAAGTTTCCTAGGTATTCAACGTATTGTTTATAAGAGGTTTGCATAATTTTAATTATCATGGTGCAGAATACACCCTGTGTTCAGTTTGAGCAATTAGCAGCAGGTTTAGATGATAAACATATTTTCTCTCTGATAAGTGAAAGAATCCTTAATGCTTGAAAGGTAAGATTAATGAAGTTATTGATTAGCAAAAATGGTTTAATTAGGAGGATTCTCTAGATCAATTCTTTTGTGCTATTTTGGTAATGGAGTTTTGCTTGCTCTTACAGAGGTATAGTCCCATTGCCTGCTTGATATCTGAATTCTCAACCCATGAATTTAGAAATTCTTGTGCTCATGCATATCAAGTTTTTATTTGTAACGATGGAGAGAGAAAGGGTAGGAGTGGGGAGAAATTATTTGCCAAATTTGGAAAATAACTCAAAGCTACCTGAATATTGAAATTGAAAGAGAACAAAAGTGGATGAGCTTATGGCGCTTATGGTGATTACTTTTCTGAGCACATGAGGAAAGGCTTTAGTTTTCTGCTGGTTAAAGACCATATTTTCATATTACTTGTAAGCAAGGCAGATAAATTTCCATTCTACTGTTATTGATGTGGGTCTTCACTATCTTGTCTGAATTGATCCTTATGATTGGCATGAACAGCACATGTGGCCTTTGCTGAAGGTTGGAGGTGGCTCTGGGACTGAAAGAGAGGTTGCTGTTGTGGCAAACTTAAGTGCCAGAGTAGGATCAATTGGAGATAATCGACTTGGAGGTTGGCACTCATATCGTGCATCAAAGGCAGCACTTAATCAGTGTATGATCTGACTTTGTTTTCATGGGTTTCTTACTTCATTTGCTTCTTGAGACTTCATTGAAAAAGCTTTGCTTTCCTCAACCAGTTCTGCACAACATTAATACTTTTTAACCATCAAACCGTGCTTTGCTTTTTATTAGAGAAGGAATCTTATTTGCTTTACTATGTTTGAAAAGTATGATTATCTAAGCTTTATTTCATCATGTTCAAATCGAACCATCTGTTAATCTAGGTCTTGGGATCTGGTTTGGGGACTTATTGCATACAGTGAAATCCCACAAAGTAAAATATGGTATAGCAGACAGAATTTCTCTAGTCTAGAACTCATATGAGGGGAAAGAATATCATTTTCGTCCATATTTTCCTTCCATCTGCTGATATTCCTATGTAACAAGTAGCATTTCAATGTCATTTTCCTATCATCCTGTCCAAATACTAGTACTGTCTCTGTTTGGATCATTGAGTTTTTCAAAAATTAGTTTTTCAAATACTATAAAAATTTTTAAAAAGTAGTCTTAATTTTTTTTAATGTTTAAAAAATATCCCAAAATATATTTTAAAAACTCTACTACTCTTAAATATTCCAAAATATATTCCAAAATATACTCTAAAAACTCTGCTACAGTAAAATTTTTTAAAAACACCCTCAAAAACAGCTGTAAAAAGCTGAGGTTTAGTACTGTTTGTTAAGGGACGCTCAACCCTAATGGTTTTTTCCAAATGTAGTTATACCTTAAAGCCAATTAGGTACCAAGTGAGATAATTATGTCGATTTCATGAGGTAATGAAGTCATATCTACTTTTGTTTTGTTTTCATTTCTCACAGCTACTATGGGCTTAAAAGCTTGATATGCATTCATTGTTGCTTTGGCCTGAGTGAAATGACTACATTTGGCCTCACAAACAAATGGTTTGGGTAGATGATATGCTTTTGATCTGAAAGATCAGCAAGATTCTACCTCATACAGACATTCAATTCTACACCAATATGTCACCCATACTTTGCACTGAGTAATATGCCTTGGGAAGTATGACTGTTACAATTGTATTTGCATGGTCCACCTCATGCATGTGCTCTAAATTTCTCAATTTCTAATTGAAACTTGCAGTGACGAAGACAATGTGTGTGGAATTTGCTCGTAGAAAAGATCCACTTATATGCCTGCTCTTGCATCCTGGGACAGTCGATACAGATCTCTCGAGACCATTTCAGAGAAATGTTCCAGAAGACAAGCTTTTCTCCAAAGAGTTCTCAGTGCAGAAACTGTTGAGCATCATTAATAATGCAAAGAACCCTGATAATGGCAAATTTTTTGCCTGGGATGGTTCAGAAATCTCCTGGTAATTCAGCTAACAGATACAAAAATTACAATTACCTTTTGGTTCCTATGAGCGGAATGAATTGAGAGGGGGGAGGGGAGACGGGGTGCAAACATGCGCCATGTTGAAGTAGCTCGTGTTTGGTTGTATTGTTTACCAAGTTACTAGTGCTCGAGAGTTTTTACTTTTTACACGAATGATGTTACTGTTGCAAATTTTAATCAATATATTCATTCCTATTTTTGTCTCTTGGAGAACTAAATACCAAGGAATTATGGGCCTGTTTGTTTCGATGGAAAATTTTTTCCAGAAAATGTTTTTCCTTTTTTCTGATGTTTGGCTGCAAAAAGCGTCCAGAAAACTTTTTCCTAGGGAGAAGGTATTACCCGATCGAATGGAAAACAGCTTCTGCAAAGCTTCTACTGAAGGTTTTTTCCAACTCTAACACTGTTTGCTCTTCCAAAACAAAGCCTTTGCCTCTATAACCATTTTTTCTCCTACTTATTCTCCCTAGCAACGAATCTACCATTCCTTGTTGGATCTACTTTTTACTCTCGCTCTCACACACAGATCTATGATTCTTGGTTGGATCTTCTTTTTCACTCTCACACACAAAATTTACGATTCCTCTTCATCTCTTTCTCTAATATACATCGATGGATATTTTTAAATAGATGCAGCACTTCACATATTGGTGGATGTATCATGTATCTCCAAAAGGACATAAATTTTGCAGTAATTGTTGTTAGTTGTGAGGAAAATATTTTCAAAAAATTCAATCAAACATGAGAAAATAATAGAAAAATATTTGATTTCTCTAGTATTTTCTCATGTTTGGTCCACCAATGTTCTAAGTCGACTTTCTTTCTGTGCATTTGATCATGTTTAATCTTTAAGGTAATTTGGAGGTGGTTATTCAGCTCAGTAGATTTCTGCTGTTGACTCTTAAAGATAATAGAATCTTATAGTCGATCAAAGTCTCCACAATTGTTCTTTAGCACTAAATGCAAAATGTAAAAGAATGCTCAATGATGAGCATATGAGAATTTCATGTCCAAGAACTCACATGTCCTTGTCAAGATTTGCATCATCAGAATCATAGGCTTAAGCTTGGCTTGTTTTCCTCTCTTTTTCTGTAAATTTAAATTGTAGATTACTGCCTTTTAACTCTTATATTGGATAGAGAAAAAGGGCTAAATGCAAAAGGTATAAAGGAAAATAAAAATGGGATAATTGGATTGGAAAGGATATTAGTTCCTATGTTATACCTCAACTATGCTACCATTCCTTCTCTTTTCATTTCGAATCAAATGCAAGAACATATTTTCTTGTACAAGTAGTTCTATTTTCTGAATATATTCCAAATACCAGCCAGTGATGAGGCCACATGGTAGATTATCTAGCCAAAATTAATGGCATTAGAACCCCTGAAATTCTAATCAAATTTTGCAGTCTTCGATTTTTTTTTTTTTTTGGGTTTTGTTTATGTTGTCTCCGTTTGATTGATAGTTAAATCTACCCCTTCCTGATTTTCAGTTTGAAACATTTCGTTTTTCTATTCCCAATGGTATTCTTCATCCAAATGACACTATAGTTTTACCTGAAGTGAGAGTAAGACTCTATAGATGGACCACTTGGTGGAAACTAATCAAGATTCCAAAAAACAGCAAGAAAATTATTAGAAATTTAAACACACTGAATGGAAGGTTGATCCAGAAGTAAAGAAAATGTGGAATTATGATGCTCAAGAAAATTGAGTTACTAAAACAACCAAATGGTACATCAGAAAGGCCCCAATCCAAGGGTCCTCAGTACAAGTGTTTTATTCAAATCTTACTCCCTATGATTGACAAATTGCCAATCCATGCTTCAAATTTCCAAAGCATCTCAGTGGATCCTGCAAATAGAAAATTAAGTTTTAGAGCATTGCTGTATAGTGAAAAACAAACAAATACCAATATCTACAATTTGGAACTCAAGTAATGCAAAAAAAAAAAAAAAAAAAGCTGTATCAAAAATTTATACAGATTATCTCACCAAAAAAAAAAAAAAGTTAGCCCACATAAACTTTCCCTTCTGGAGTCCACAATTTATCTGAGATAGTCCATATTACTTTACGATCAACCCTGTAAAAGTAACTAGTACTAAACTAAAAAGTAGAAAAGAGTGTCACACATACGCCTCACAGTTGGTGTTCATGGAGACAGGGAAGCCAACATTGATGCGGCAAGCAGCAGGGATTTTCCTCAAGTACTTGTCCTGAACACCAGGGAAGCTCTTGACACCTGTCTTGAGGCATCTGCAGATAGCCTTCTTATCATTAACGTTCTTGACAGTCTGAGCAAGCTGTTGCAGCCCAGTGCAGCATGCAGCAGCTGGCTTTGTGTCCTTACCTCGAGCAAATGACACACAAGCTGCAGCCTTCGCGGCAACTGTGCCACAATCTGGGGCTGCTGCATTGCTCAAATGAGCAACAGCAAAGAGAAGAGAGAGGATCAAGATCATTGAGAAGCAAAGGCTCTTCATGGTTGATTTTCTTTACTGTGTGAGCAAAATTGAAGATGTATGTGTAGAGTAACTTGGTTGCTGAAGATTGATGGAATTGGTGAAGGGGTAAGTGACCTTTATATAGAGAAGGCTTGTGATAGTCTTGAACGTTGGAGATTGTGGCTTTGAGTTTCCCTAGGACGATTAATTGGATAACATTTTCAGGTTTTGGCCATTGGGATTGATGAAATCATGTAGCCCCATTCGTGAATATTGTCTAGTCTAAATCAGAACAAGTAAATACCAAGGGTTATTTTCAATTAGCTAGACCAGTAAAGCTATAAGCGTTATGTAAATGCTAATAGGTTTTGGACAAGAGGGTGAAAATTCTACTATTGTATAGTTGGTTTTGATATTAGATGAGCAAATCAGGGAGGATTATAGCATTATAGGTTAAGTACTTAAAGTATATGGGAGGGTTCTTTTCTTTGTCCACTTTAATTAGCTTTACAACTGCATGGTAATGCACCTTCTTTGGCTGTTGACCTATTGAATATCATGTGCTGAGTAGGGCTGCAAACGAGCCCAGTCAAGTCGAGTTTTGACCTAATCAAATTGATTTTTGACTTAGTTTTATCGAGCTCGAGCTCTCGATGAGTTCTCAATATAACAGCTCGAGCTCGAGTTTAAAAAATAAAAAATAATTATTTTATTTTTTTTAAAAAATAAAATAATAATTTTTCTTAACGATTAATAAAATATTAGGGATATATATATATATATATATATATGTAATTTTACCATTAAGATAAAAAATAAAAATATATAATCGAGCCGACTCGCGAGCTAACGAATTGAGTATCTTTGAACTCGAGTTCGACTTGGTCAACTCGAGTTTGATGTTGACTGAGTTCGAGTCGAGCTTTAACTCGAGTAGCTCACAAGCGATTCGATCGACTCGAGCAGCTCGCAAGCGATTCGATTCATTAGCAACCCTAGTGCTGAAGTTTAATGTGTTCAAAATTGATATTTGCACCCCCATATATATGGCCTCTAGCATTCTGTGATGACATTTTAGTCCGTGAGTGAATTAGGGTATGAGAGGCTGCTTTGGAAGCACTAACATCACTTCCCTAATTTACCCTTCAAGACAATTAAAAGGATAAGAAAAAAAAATGCTAGTCTTGCAAAATGCAAAGAAGCAGAATTGCAGAAATAGGTCTCTTGTGTTGAGGGAGAGAGGAGAGAGAGGTGTCATTTTATTCTTGTTCAAAGCTTCCAAACTGCATGCTGATGCTAATAAATCTTCAAGAATAGGGTGGAAAATCTATTGACCTAGGTATTTAATTAGCATGTTACTCTTGTTTGCTTATTTTAGGTGGTAAGATAATTAAATTATGCATCATAAGAAGGTTCTTTTGTAATTGTATTCTATTGTCCCATATATGAGTGGCCTTTATATCCTTCCTGCACTATAAGTCCTTTTGGTGAGGTCAAGGCTCAGGAGTTATCCTTAATAGATTAATCTATATATACAAGCAAAATTTGGCCTACTGAGAGGGCTTTACGCGTCAAACACATTTAGAGATGAGGAGAGAATTTTTGCTACTTCTTAAGCGTCGGGGTACACTTTTGTAAAGATGATTGAGCCGTTGCTCAAATACTATAAAGTTTAGCTAATTCAATAAAATCCTCTCACATTTTCGAGAAAAAAAAATAGAGGGCTCTACGCTATGCATAAAAAAAAAAGATGGAAGGTTGGTATTGGCTGGAGACTAGCTCAGCCGGAGTTATGCCAATCTTGACCTATTTATTACTCGGGCTTCGGGGGCAAGATCAGGTTAGTCCAAAGTTTTTTAAACAAAAAATTTTTTTAGGTTATTTAAGAGTACTTTAACAAGGATATAAGTAAAAGAAGATGGAGGGTTGGGTTGTCTGGTAAGATAGTAGATTCTGAATTCAACACCTCTTACTTACAAAAAAAAAAATCTCATAAGTCAAGGCAAGAGTAAATATCTATATATTATCTGTTTGAGGAGGTATTTTCAATTCAAACCTCTCATTGAATCTCTAACTCTCCACTCTTTTTTCCTAGATTTTTAAAATTATTTTTATTCCAAAAATTGTTTCATGCCTTCTATTTCGATTTTGTCCAGTTCGTTATTTTTGGTTACATAATTCTACGTAGATCCAAACATGCCCTGGCAACATTTAGGTACCTAATAAAAACAATTGACTAAAAATAAACGTGCACATTTAAAATAAAATAAGAAAGAAAACCCGTGTTACCAAAAATAAAAAAAAAGGGAGTGACATATTCTAATGCAATCCTGTACATTGAAAATTATAAGATACAATTCTTCAACAACGAATGGCGATCTTAAAGCACAGAATTTCCAGCCAAATTGGTCGAAAATTTTATTTGGTTTCTTTCTACTATAATATAATGTCATAAAACTCTTCTTCTCTTTGCATCTTAGTTTATTAAGAAAAATACAACGAGAAAGCTTTTCTTTCATTTCGGTTTCATTAAGTTCATTTAGACAAAATATGTTTTCTTACCTTAATTTTTTTTGATGACTTTCATGTTTTCGTCCTAGAATTCATGTTTTTTTTAAAAATTAATTATTATCAAATAAGTCCATTTAACACACAATTTAACTCATTTAATCTTGTTATTGAAAAGTTTTTAATGACAAGATGCACGAAACAGTTTTCAAAATTTAAAGCAAAAAAGGAAATTCCAAGACAATCAATCACTGAGATACAACATAATAAAACACATAATTTAAATGTCTTCAAAGTTTTTTGAAACATAATATGTAATTCAAAACATAAAACAAATTTCAAGATTTAGAGTTTTCAATAGAAATAAAGTCTAATACATTCACATGCAATCAGGTATGAAAGTTATAATAACAAATAATAGAAAAAATAACAAGATGAGGTGCAGCTTATGTTGAATTATTATCGAGATGGCATGTTAACCTACATGTTGATCCAACCTAACGTGCTTACATTCATGTCGTTAACAGACTCACTTATGTTCCAGTTGTGTTTAATTTATTAATTCATATTGTGCTTGAGTCGTACCAGAAATTACTACCCATACAATGTAAGAACGATTAATCCTATTAAAATACAAGAATAAAATACGACAAAAAAATGCCCTATAGTTTGACATAAGTAAAATTTTAACTCTTTGTGGTTTGGAAACCTATAGTTTAATTTCTTATGGTTGCAATTGAATTGAGACCATTGAATTCTCCATCACATTTAACGGTCAAATTTAAATAGTCAATATTTTCAAATAAAATTAGTATAAAATTGCAAAGTCACCTTTCAAACTAAGGTTAAAATAATGTTATATGATGGCAAACTATACTTCTAGAAAAATTTGAGATAAAAATAAAATTTTAGGGAAAAACTTATATTTATTTCATCTTTAATGCTATTTGTTGGATTGCTATCACCATATTACAAAAAAAAAACTTACATTTACTTTGTTTCTTAAAAATTGGCAAGAAAAAATCACGGTAAAAATGTAAGTTTTTTTTTTTCTAAAAAAAATCATAGTGCCAACAGTCCAATAGATAGCATTGAAGACAAAATAAATACAAGCTATAATCTGAAATTTCATTTTTAATTAAATTTTTTTTCTAAAAGTATAATTTGCCATCAAATTTCATTTAAAACATTATGTTAACCTTAGTTTAAATGATGATTTTGTAATCTCATAATAATTTTATCTAAAATAATTTGAATATTGAAGTTTGACTGTTAAATTTAACAGTTTTTTTTTATTGCAACTATAAGTAAAGAGTTAAATAGTAAATTTTAAAACCAAAGAAACTAATACATACTAAACTAAAGGAAATTTTTATACTTTACCTTATAGCGTGACGATTCGAAATTTTTATACTCCTCCCACTTACACTCAAAAAAATGCGGTCCAATTTACGGTACCTGCACCAATACCATTTCCACCGGGCAAACAAATCCGTGGCTGCAATTTCAAATCCCAAATCATGTCTCAACAGGGTCGGGTAAAGGCCAACCCGGTAGAGGAACAGTTGGGCCCAAATACATCCCTCCCTTAACCCCTGCAGCGATTCCCAAAACCCCTTACCAGAGGCTTTTGCCCAAACTCCATGGCAGCTGCAGCTTCTGGCTTCCTCTTCTGCTTCTCTCAGACAACAACAACATAGACCTTAACAACTGCTGCAAAACATGCATCTTGTTCCTCGTTATAAGCACCTTTTCAACAACTCCAACAACTTCATCATGGCTGGCTCCAAACACTTGGTTTTTCTCAAGTCGTCCCTCTTCTTCCACACTCTTACACCACCCAAAGCAGCCAACTTTTACTCACAGACTTACCCTTTTACCGCTAAAAAACTCATCTTTTCCACCATTCTAGCAAAACCCAGATCCCCAATTTTTTGTAGAAAGTCTCGCTTGTCGTATACACCCCATGCTCCTATTCCCATGCCAGGTACCCTGCTTTCTGTATTTTCCTTTACTTAAACGTTTTTATGTCCTCAGCAGCTTTTGGTATTTTGGGTTATATGTTCTGTAATTTAAACTGGGGTTGAAGCTGTTCTTGTTGTTAATTTCGTTGAGGTGTATTTATATACTTGTAAGCATGTTTTTAAGTGGTTGATAAGTCCTAACAAATTTGGATTGCAGAGTTTGTGTCTCTTCTTTACTTTTAAGTTTGTCAGACATTGGTTGTTTAGTTATTGCTAAACTGTTGTTGTGTGTTTTGGCTTTGTTTCTGGAGTGTCTTTGGAGACTGGAGAGGAAGATGTAATTGATTCAGCAGAATTGAGGTTCTTGAGGGTTAAGTTGGAGAAGCTTGGTCTTAATTCTGAATCTTGTATGCCGGGGCAGTACAATGGTCTGATTTGTCCGATGGTAAGTCTCCAGGAATGTTGTTTTGGATGATTTTGGTTTTTAACCTTTTATTTGATGTATAAGTCTGTGGTGTGGTGTTGTGTTTGTATAGTATCTATTATTTTAAAACCTATTTTTTGGGTTTGGGCGTTCACTTCTATGACACAATGAAGTACTTGTTTCTGCTTCTTTTAGTCATTTTGAAGTGGAATCCTGGTTTCTTATGCAGTACTAAATTTTAGGGCTTGAATTGTTGCTGAATGCATGTCTGGTGCGCAATTTCTGGTTACTGTCCAAAACACACTGAGGAAAACTTTGAAGTTGTTAAAAACATCAATGATGATGGTCAAGCATAAACCCTTAGATCCAAGCTAAGCCCAGTTACTTTTCTCTTGGATATCTTGGATTTAGCTACTACCATAAGGTAGTATGGTTTTCTAGACATATACTATCGCCTTACTCTGTAGTATCACATGAGGTTATGATCTTAGGCCCTGCAAAGGGATGTCAGATCTGACATGTTTATGCAATTGAAAGAAGAATTCCTTTAGTCATGAAATTTCGGTTTCTAAATTGGTCAAATGTTATATTGTTGAACAAGTAATTTCTTGTAGATATTTGGCTACATGGTATGAATCTTAAAACTGATGGTGCGTTCCTTGTTTGACTTTCAAGATGACCAGTTTCATAGCTATATCTGTCATCTTTTGTTTACATTTACTATTTGAGAATCTTCAAGCCAACCCTGGTGCATGTAAACCCTTTGTTTTACAATACCTTAACTTGGGCAGAGAACGAAGTTCTCTCTTGTTGCATTGCCAATCTTAATTCTTGCTGATCCTTTACCTGCCTTTCTACCATCTTTGCATACTGAATTTAAGGTCTCCAAGATTTAACTAGCATCTTGCATTAATCAGCGGCAGAGCCAGTGTTTGGGGGTGAATTTGGGGATAAAATAGCTGTACATAAGTTGTTCTACAATGTAAATTGTATGTACTTCTCTCTACTTAAAAATGTTAATAAAGAAGTAAAAGCTTAATATTTATTTCTACAAATGATGGTTTTAAATATAAACTCGTTGATTCAAATGGAGTATTTTTCTAGGCATGATGGAAAAAAAATATAAAGATTACACGTATGTACAATGTCACAAACGAAAGTACAAAAATTGCACCTATGGTACAATGCTGCATACGGTGAAAAGAAAAAATTAATCCATTATGGACAGATTGAAATCAATCAAAGATAAACTTAAAGTGAATAAAGAACTATAATATTTTGGAGGAAAAAGTCAGGCCAAGGGGGGTGGGGTGAGAAAGTTCAAGAATTTTTTGGCCAGGGGGGGGGGAATGAGGAGTTAAATCAAAATGTTATAAAGTGTTTTAGTTAAAAAAATCAATTTTTCAGAAGTTTGGGGGGCCCGCTTCTGCTTCTGCCACTGGCATTAACAATCGTAAAATAATCAGATCAACATTGGCCTTGGTTTTTGACTAATGGTTGTTGTTGATTTGACGTTTGGACTACTCATTGAGGATGAATGAGACGAAACTTACTCCATATAGGTGAACTCTAAAGGTTTGCTCATACATTTGGGATGTCAAGAAAGACGAATGAGAAGTAAAGAAATGAAAATTTGCAATAGCTTCATTGTTCTTCTCATTCTTCCATAGTTTTTTCAACCCTTTAATCACGACTTAGGGTAAAAGTAGGGAGATGTTTTATGTTGGTGGCTGTACATATTGAGATTGAATATTGAAAGGGCCATTGTGACAGGGTTTGTTTACTAAGACCAGCAATTTCTATTAAATAAATGATGTTAGTTTGCCCAGACAGAAGAATTTATGGAATTGTTCAAACTTAGGTTATGAAAGAATCTTACCAATTTTTATGCCTTTCATTTATTTGTTACCACAGAGGTGAAAGAACTTGAAGTAGCGGTTCTCACAGTTCCGGCAAGTTGTCATGCCTTTTGTATTGAATTTCGTTCCATTTTGTTTTGTTTCTCAATAAGAGGATTGTGTGGTTTTGCTTGTTTGTTTACAGAATGTATGTCTTTATGTTATGACACTAAATTCTTGACTTAATTGTCTTAATCCCCATTTGTTTTGATTTTATTGGTGCAGACAATTCAAGCTTGAATGGTTTTTAGTTGGTTACTTTAGATATGATTTTGAATTCAACTCGTTTTGCTAATTTTGTATTGATACCAACTGATTTCTATGAGATACAATAAGAAAATAACCAATAGGAAAGACTTCAATGTTGCTCAAGTTGTCTTTCTCAATGCAGCCCGAACTATAAGTTAAGTAAGGTACCAGAAAGGAAAAATAGGACCATGCAAAATGTGTGCATAAGCTTCAAATGTTTGAGTGTTAGTTTCATTCCAGAAGTTAGGAACTTTGGTTCTGTAAACTGTTCTTGGTTTTCCGTTTACTTAGTGTTTTAATGCTCCTATATTGAACATTTTCTTTGTCCCTGTAGTGCAAAGGTGGTGATTCAATGGAGAAGAGCTTATCTCTTTTCATCACTCAGGAAGGGTAAGTTCATAATTTCCTTAATGTACTCGTGTGGTCCTGTATCTTGTCCCTGTTCAAGATTAACCTAAGTGATATATGTTGATATGGCACAGTGATGCAGCTATGTGGACCTGCTTCCGGGCTAAATGTGGGTGGAAAGGAAGCACACGGGTATTAAGAAAATTTACTTTTTCCTGTGGGTTACATGCTATATAATTTACTAGATGTTTGGTAAGCTCTCAGTGTTCAAAATCTGCAGGCCTTTGCTGATGGTAAGTCAACATATGGAAATCTGAGTATGATCTCCAAAGTCAAACAGCCATATAGAGAGATCTCAGAGGAGAGTTTGGGATTGGAACCTTTATCCAATGAGGTAGTCATACTTAACTTTATTTGAATTTCTCATATTAATTTTACAATGACAGTACATTTCGTGTTAATGTCCCCTTCAATGGTTTGCTTTGAATGTGTCGGTCTCCAATTTTCTTACTGCTGTGTTTGTTCATAAAAAAACTATTAATGGCATGTTCATGTTCTGTCCTGTAAATAACTGAGCCCCGGATTCGCAATATAATTTCAATATATTGGGAAATGGGAGATTAATTTTTTTGATTAATAAACCATGACTTTGTATGATGAAGATTTTGTTGAAGCTATAACCTATGGTTTGTGTGACTTTGCTGGTGAGGGTGGTCAGATTGGAGGCTGGAATTATTTTCTTTTCAATGGGACGAATATCATATACCAGGCATTTTAGTTTTCTACAAGATGGAACATAAGATAAACATTTATGTAGCGTAGAAGTAATGCATGTATTCTTAGGTAACACAGAAGAGATGATGATATGATGATACCAAAAGTTCATTTTTGCACTAGTTTTTTTTTTTTCTTAACTCTGCTCATTTCATAGACAATACGATTTTTTTTTTGGGTATAATCAACTCTCATAGTTGTCTTCCTTAGTTTCTTGGTTGCTAAGTGTTGAATTCCTATCTTCCTTCTCAAACATCTCTCTAGAGCAAATGCCTTTAAAGTCACTAAAAACTACAGTTTTGATTAAACAATTTAGAAAATATTACAATAATAATTAATTAATGAATATCTATACAATATATAATGCTAGAGGGGGGGCAGTTAGTGTAAACTTTTTTTGTCATTTTTTGGGCTTCTAATTTTATCCTTATAGAAACTAATTTTACCTTAATCACATTTTGCCAACATAACTACTCATAACTACCTTAAGTATTGTAACTACCATATTACTATAGCCTTATACATCAAAGGTCTTTAATAAAGTTATATAAATTTTATTTATATGGAAAACAAAATTTATATGATATTAATTCATTTTAGTTATTTCTAAATTGCACATACATTGGGTGTGCCCTTAAAACTGGTTACAATAATGAACTAATCAATCCTTAAGTTAGACAAATTGTAATTGTGATCTTATATTCCAAGTAAGAATGCAACTTGCTTAAAGCATAGTTGTTTAGAGTTAAAAAAAAGGAAGAAGATTGACCTTCGTTTTTGTTATTTGATAATTGTGAAAAGTTTAAAACAAACAGATTCTCCATTTAATTGGGATGGTTCATAGTTCATGAAGAAATGGAGATCAGAACTAATGGATGCTACAAGACCACACGTAGAAAATGGTTTTGGTGTTGAGCTGGTTGAGGTAAAACGTTCACCAACCCTATAAGGAAGATTAATGAAGACGTGTTAGTATTGTTGTATTAATTCAGTACTATTTCTATTGTGTTTATATTGGTCAGTTATACTTTGGCAAATACCAAGAATAAATAAGGACTACAAGTTCAAATATCTTAAATCAATCAAACTTAAATTAACCTTTTGCCTAAACTAAAGTTACCAAAATATTCATGTAAATATACATTGTTGTTCATCGAAATAAGTGGGGAAAAAGTCAAAATTATCTAAAGTCCAACACATAGTCTTGTCCTTTCATTTGGGGTAGTGTCGGGAAAAGTTAAAGTTATCTAAAATCCATTCCAGGCTTTCCACTCACGATATTTGACAGTTGCTGTTCTAGACCATTCTTTCGAATTGCTTATCGTTAGTGTACGTCTTGTAAAATGTGTACTATATTATCAGAGTTTTTTTTGTGTTTTTATTTTTTTGTTAATGTGTTGAGTGTCTGCTTCATACTTAAGGAAGTGGAAGATTAACTTTTGCTGTATTCTTTAGGGAAAGGGGAAATCAAGAGACAAGAAGTCTTTACTGATTGCTAGTTTCTCAGGCCTCTCATTGGAGATTGGAGAAAGAATAACTTATCCCTTCAGAGAGAGGGGGAGAAGCAGTAAAGCTTTCTTATAGGTTAAGAGTTGCTCTCAATTGATAGTTATTGAAAAATTAAATAGTAGGGAGAAGAAATCTCAACTCGTCCCTTCTTTTTCAGGGCTTGCTATGACTATAGGACAAAAGCCTCAATTGATATAAAAGTTACCTTAAGTTGTATGTCAAGGACAAGATAAATAGGCACATGAAATGATTCCTAAGAAATTTCTCTTCTGAATATGGACAAATATTAATCCTAATTAGAACAAAAAATTGGGTGCTCAGTAACGCGTAAATGGCTGCATAATGTGCGATTCTAGTTTTTTTTTCCTTGAATGACATGCTGGTGTTATGAAATGAGTTTGAAGTATGTGAGACAAGGACACCTGAAAATGGTAGCCAATAAACTCCAAAGCTCTCTATCTGTCTATCCCAAAAAAGAACCTATAGGTCATATTTCTGTTTACATGTAGATTAGCAAATCTGTTGTTGAAGATAGCGTCATGAGGGAACATAATGGCAACCAATCAGCTGTAGTGACTATGATGCCATATGGTGTTCATTCTGAAGAACAAATTTAACTTTTCGAGGTTGAGAAAAAAAATTTATCATTTACTGAATTAATTGTTATATGTCAGCTTATTAACTTTAATGTGAAATTTTCAAATTCTGTGCTTAGATAATTCATAACAACTTGTGGAATGACATTGATATTTATTTATCTTCACTCGATTTTAGCTGCACAAATACTTTTCTGAGAGAATGATATCTGGGGAAACTTTAAGGAGGAACTCTGTGATGCAAAGAAGATATGGAGAAAATCAGGTATGCCATACTGTTCCATTCTGGTTTGGGAAATATATAGCTTATCTTTTAATGTCTATTATGAGTTTTGAAGTATGGCCAAGCAAATTGTAGGGATGTCTCTCTATCGTATCCCTCACTCTTTTCCCTTTCTAGAAAAATATACATTTTGAAAATTATGCTAATAAGATTTTGCTTTAAATATAGCATTATTTGTAGTTCATGTACTAATTTGTAGATATTTGTATTCAGAGTGTTATTGCATTTACCTACTGGAGGGAGGGAGTACTCGTAAGCTGCAAGTACCGGGATAGCACCAAAAACTTTTGGCAGGTTTTCAATTGTACATGTTTACAATTTTCCTTTTTTTTTGTTGGGGTAAAGATTGTCCTGCTAGCTGATGGCTGGTAAGATCAAATAATCTTTCTCCTAAACCATTGGTTGAAAATAGGCTTGATGCTCCAGTTGTAGTATAAATATTTTCTTGTTTTGATTGATGATATAATTTGTCCATTATCCTTTGGAATGATTAGTGTCGCCTTCAGATAATGAGATTTGCAGAACTTTTGAATTTGGGCCTTGTACCTGAAACTATCACAACTTAAAAGTTTATGTTTGTGGGGATGTTCAAAGTGAACTCAGAATCTTAGAATATGCTTTCTGTGTGCTTTTAAGTAATAATCTTCAATTAATTGATGATAGTTTAGTTTTAGACAGGATAAGAGGGAAAATATGTTTAGCTTTTGACTGCAGAATATGTAATTCTTTATGTACTACTTGAAAGCTCATTATTTTAATGCTTTTAATTTTCAGGAGATCAACACTGAGAAGATATTCTATGGGCTAGATGATATAAAGGGAGCAAGTGATATCATTATTGTAAATTTGATTTCTTTCCCTTTTGTCTGTACATTGACAAATTTTGTATCAAGTTGATTAACTTTATACATGATAACATATGTAGGTTGAGGGTGAAATGGACAAGCTTTCAATGGAAGAGGCTGGCTTCAAGAACTGTGTAAGCGTTCCTGATGGTGCACCGCCAAAAGTTTCAGATAAAGATTTGCCAGCTGAAGAAAAGGTCTCTATCATTTGATGTTGCTATTTATTGCTCTCTTTCAGTGATTGCTTTCACAGAACTGCTAATTCTAGCATTTCTTGTCAACAGCATATGCTTTTGTAGCTGTGAAATCCAATGGTTCTTTTGCTTCTTAGTAAGCACAATGTATTAGAGTTCTTGTGCTATTCTAACTTAGATTTTGACAGGCAGCTGTGCTCTCCCAGTTAGTAGTTCTCTTAGGTTGCTTGTCCTTTTCTGCTGCTACTTTCTTGTGAGTTTCAGGGCTTTCTATTACTAACACTGTAAATGAGTGGAAAAGAGACCTGTCTCTGATTTTAGTAGTGGACCTGGAATGTTGTCTTGGTTTAGTGAAATGCCTATTGGCTTCCTATTTCTCGTGTCTAATGGTTTTTTGATGGATTTGGTAAAGCTAGGATACAAAGTACCAGTATCTATGGAACTGCAAGGAGTACCTAAAAAAGGTTTGCCAATTTTTATTTGCTTTTCCAATTTGTTTATATCAAGTAAGAAGTTGCTGAATTAGGTTGCTTTTTTGTTCTATGTTTATATAGGCCTCTCGTATAATACTTGCGACAGATGGTGATCCACCTGGCCAAGCCTTAGCAGAAGAACTTGCACGCCGATTAGGAAGAGAAAGGTTTTTGTTTTATTAACTAGTCAGATTTTTCTTGGAAACAGTATAGAGAAGCTATTGTCATGTGCCTTCTTTAACCAATTCTCCTAAATTTCTGCTGGCTAAATAGGTGCTGGCGAGTGAGATGGCCTAAGAAGAATGATGTTGAACATTTCAAAGATGCAAATGAGGTACTTCACCTGCGTTTTTGCTTTCAATCTCAGATCTTGTAATAAGTTGTGGTTGTGGTAGGTAAGCTTTAAGAATATGACTATTTACTGAAGGTGATGTCCTTTCTTGGTTGTAAACGTGGTTCTTTTTGGCAAGTGATCATATTCCTTCCTGACTTTTTCTTAAGTGGAACAGTTGGGGTGGTGGTGAGATCCTGGGGAGGTGGGAAAAGGGCATGATGGCATATTGAGGATTTCAAGAACCAGTCGGCATTTGATGTTTGAGCTAAAAATTTGGTAGTGTTGTTCAGTTCCTGGTGTATGGAATTTCTAATGCAGCTCTGGTTTCTGTATTATCATTTGTTTGATCTGGTTGTGAATGACAAAAACGTTTTCCTTGATCTGTGCCACTTAGTACTATTTGCCCAACTATTGTGCCTCATTTTTCTCCCCTGGTCCTTTCATTGGGGGAGCGGGAAGCTGGGGTTGTTTACTTAAATTATAGATTGAAGCTTAAAATGTACAACTTGCTTATATTTTTATTAAAATTCTTCACTTGCTATGCTATTCTAGGATGACAGTTATGACCTACTACACATTCTCTACCTTGATTGACACTTTAACAAATCCTCATGCAGCACTTGATGATTTTTCTGATAATTGGATGTCTGCATGCAGAAATACCTGATTGCATGCAGGGGTTTTGCTGTTTAAGCCTATGCTACCGTAGCAGCCTCTTATACCATTCCTTACTGTATTTTATGTAGTTTAGCATGCATATAACTTGATAGCTATAAAAAATTTTGTAGCTTCAGGTTTTCACTCTTTTTGTCCCTTGCATTGATCATAACAGGTGCTTATGTTTTTGGGACCTGGTGTGCTGAGGGAAGTTATTGAAAATGCGGAGCTTTATCCGATAAGAGGATTATTCGATTTCAAAAATTTTTTTGTTGACATTGATGCTTATTATCATCAAACCCTTGGGTATGACCTTGGAGTGTCAACTGGATGGAGGGCTTTGGACCAGTTATACAATGTGAGTGCAAGCTGGTTTTTTCTAAGCCTCAGTTTAAATTGCCATCGATCATTCTTCCAGACGTTTTGAGTTGGCTTTTCTTGAAGAAACTTGTTTTAGTAATGTCTTCATAAAAAAAATGCTACAGCTATCAGGATAAATTGAATTTCTTCAATCACATGTTTCAAATTCTCATATTAACTTTGGCTTTTAGATTTTGATAGAAGAAAGTGCTGTAGTTGATGCTTAATCTCATGATTATTATTGTGGTTATAGGTGCTTTTGCCACAGTGATTTGGGAGGATCAGACTTTTTTTTTGAAGTTACTACCCTAGATAAGTTATTACTGTTGTCTGACATTGAACTTGAACTCTATGGCAGTAAATATCAATTGCCTTGCTCTGAACCTGTTTTGGTTCTGAAATTATTGTATATGGTTGCTAATAGGATTGACTACTAGCAGTACTTCCATGGGCAGTTTATCATGACGTACAAGTTATTTACTCCACAGGCAGTTTAACATGGAAATTTACTCTGTGGGCAGTTTGTCAGACCTTTTTTCTGTTGAAGTTACTACCCTAGATAAGTTATTACTGTTGTCTGACATTGAACTTGAACTCTATGGCAGTAAATTTCAATTGCCTTGCCCTGAAACTGTTTTGGTTCTGAAATTATTGTACATGACTGCTAATAGGATGTATCTAATTCTGGAGACTTCTGATAACTTCTCTTATATATTTATAACTTTGAATCGCAATATGAACAAAACAGTTTATGTTTGGGATCACCCTTGTTCTGGAGTAGTGGCACACTATCCGATGAACCTTTTGGCAAAGTCATGTGGTTATCTAAACAGTGAAGTTGTTAGTTTTTTTTTTATTAAATCAAAGTCATATTGAGTTTCTGTGAACATTGTCTGCAGGTGGTCTATATTCTTGTGTCCTCTGAAGCTAGTTAGAGATGTATTCTGATCTTGGAGATAAATTTGTGTTTGGAGAAAAATATACTTTGTTTTCATTTTTTTAATGATTTTATCTTTCTTAGTCTTTTTTCTAGAATTCAATTTCTTTTTTGTATTGATACGTGATTAGGCATTTTTTGTTGCAAATTTTTTAATAACTAAGAATTAATTGGTATTTTTTAACAATTTTTTTTTTCAAATATGGCATGTTTGGTGAGTTGCTAATATTTCGTGTTGACTTTTACATAGTACCCCTCATCTTTGGACATCCAGAAGGGAGGAAAATAACATTAAACATGGGTCATGGGGAGTGGTCTTCCTCTATTAGGAAAATTGTGCATTTGTTTCTTCTTTCATTTATGATTTTATCCGTCATAGCTGTTTTCTGGAAGCCAAACTTTTATGGTGATATGTGATTGGGCTTTTTTTTTTAAAATACAAAACTGCTTCTAATTGAGAATTAATTGGTATATATATGTAAAAGGTTAAGATGTTGTATTTGGGGTGTTGCTAATTTTTTCTTGATTTGACATAACGACTCTTATCTTGGGACTTGACATTTAAAAATATGACGTAGTGGTCTTTCCTGTGTCTTTCTTCTTTTTAATGCATGGATAATGGCAACTTCAATTTGGAGCTCCAGAACTAGAATAGTTAGTTAGTCTCTGAAATGTATGATGTTGTGCTTGTGAAACATTGGCTGTGTTGAACAGGGTTGCAAAAATACTTTGGCCTTAATGGTCAGATTTGAAGGTTGAATCTGCATGCAACTTTAGTTCTAAATTTTTCAGCATGGATTTAACTAATGAAATCTAAAGCTTGAAAATATCTAGCCTGACTTGTGAACATTTTTGTCTTACAAAGACATTCTTTGAATGGACTTACCATGGTTCTTGTATAATACAAATGTGTCCATGTTCTGGATTCATAATTAACTGCTGTTTGTAATATGTAAACTAACACCTAGGGGTTTGAATAGATCTTGTAAAATTTGTGCAAGTGTTTTATTGAGCTTTGGTGTGTGCCTGAGCATAGAGGCTATGACAATGAAAGGAATACATATCAAGTAAGTATTAAATTCAAGCTGGAACTGAAGCACAAATAAAACTAAATCAAATTAGAGTCTGATTGCGTCACGGTTTGATTTGGTTCAGTGCTTTTGTAGCTTCATGTTGATGTTTAGAGATTGGTTTCTTCGTGCTAGAGTAGAAACTTCGGATGTCCTGCTGCATTCCAGTAATTGAATTTCTACCCTCCCCAGGTTGTGCCAGGGGAATTGACTGTCGTTACTGGAGTTCCCAATTCAGGCAAAAGTGAGTGGATTGATGCTCTTTTGTGCAATCTTAACCGAAGAGTTGGCTGGAAATTTGCATTTTGTTCTATGGAAAACAGGGTAAGCTGGTTCTTTCCAAGTCCCAAGCACTCTTCTGGTTTGCCAGATAGATTTGCTGACATTTTGAGAATGAAGTGCCTGTGTTAGATTGTTAGTGGTGCACTAGGACCACCACTGTTGATTCTTGTCTTTTAGTTCTTGTCACAGTGATGAAATCCTTTACCATATAAGCTTTATCGGTAGTAAACTGGAAAAGAAGTTTAACCACTAATTAAACCTGTTGGAATCTGTTCATGCTGGATATCTGATGCAGATTCTGAAAAGATAAAGTGGGTGTATAAAATGCTTCAAGCTCAACATTCCTATTGTCACTTTAATTCTTGTTTAAGTATAAATTACTGACCTTTCAAAAACTTTTTGTCCTTGTAAGATCCAAGTTCCTCAAGACTGATTCTAAGCAATGTTACCTCAACTTGGTATTGGTGGTATGCACGGTTAGGTGTCTAGGTGTCAGATTTGTTAACTTTCTAAAACTAAGATATGGTGACACCTCTAAACACTTGGACATGGATAGAGGTGCGCATTCTGTATCCTCATTTGTAAGTAACATGTTTAAAAAAAATATGACAATACCAACCAGCTTAAATTATTTTGTGCCTCATGTTTAAAAGGAAAGTATATATTTACATGTGTGCATGTGTTGTGTTAAATCATTTCTCAGTGTTGCACTGGGAAAAAGAAGCATATGAGAGAAGGAAAGAAGGTAGACATCATAATTAAAATCTAACTCATGCACTCATAGTGGTTTCAATCATGATATAAACTTTGTATTCTTTTTGCCTCCTCTGTTTTTCGTGTTCTTAATTTTGAGGTGTTGAAAACTTAAATGAAGTGTCAGACCCAGATCCTTTACTGGTACCTGTGTCTTGTCATGTCCAACACGGGTATGGGAGGAATAGAGTCCGAGCAAGAGAGATTCTGAACAATTGACAGAACAAAGTTGAATTCTCATAGTAAATTTGAATGGGAAAATAAGCTTAACTAAATTATAGTACTGTTTTGTGCTATTACTGCAATTCCCGAGGTTTTCATTTCTGGATTCTGAATGGTACCTATGACCATGAAGCTTCAAAACTAGTGTTCAATAGAACTGCCATTATCCTTTCGTGCACCACGGAATCCCAGCAAAGCTTGTGTTTTTGGTGGCATCAATGTTATATGGAGATGCTTGAATACACTGTTACTGAGTTTTCCTGGGAATATGATAGAATCTGCATGTGATGTTGTTGGAAAAGAATCAAAGAGATTTTATTTAATTCTGTTCCTTTCTACAATACATTCTAATCTATATATACAACTTTCTGGTACACTAAACAAGGAAAGTCTACATCTAATTCCCTTAATTTTGGAGACAGCTTATTCACCCTGATTTCCTCCACTAATTTACCTAAAATATCTCCTAAGATTACTCATTCAAGATTCCTACATTCACCCTGATTTCCTCCACTAATTTATCTCCTAAGATTACTCATTCAAGATTCCTACACTCCCCCTCAAGCTGGTGAATATAGATCTTCCATTCCCAGCTTGACAACACTCTCATGAAACGTGTTGCTACACAGTCCCTTTGTCATCACATCTGCAAGTTGAAGTCCTGTCGAAACATACGGAGTACAAATCAGTCCACTTTCTAGCTTCTCTTTAATAAAGTGCCTGTCTATCTCTATGTGCTTTGTCCGATCATGTTGCACTGGGTTGTGAGCTATACTTATAGCAGATTTGTTATCACAGTATAGCTTCATCGGTTTGCTCCATTGAATCCTCAAGTCTTCTAGGATAATTTTAACCCACAATAATTCACATACCCCTGCTGCCATAGCCCTGAACTCTGCTTCAGCGCTTGACCTTGCTACCACACTTTGTTTCTTGCTTCTCCATGATATTAAGTTTCCTCCAACAAATGTACAATATCCCGAAGTTGATCGCCTGTCGACTGGAGACCCTGCAAAATCTGCATCTGTGTAAACTGCCAAATCAATTTCAGGACCCTTTTTGAATAAAATTCCTTTCCCTGGATGTGCCTTTAAGTAATGAAGCACTCGATAAACTGCTTGTAGATGAACTGCTCTAGGATCATGCATAAACTGACTAATAACACTGACTGAGTAAGCTATATCTGGCCTAGTATGTGCAAGATAAATGAGTTTCCCAACAAGTCTTTGGTACATCTCTCTGTCCACTGCTGTATCTCCATGAGCCTCACTTAATTTGTGATTCTGCTCAATGGGAGTTCCAACTGGTTTGCTCGCTGTCATGCCTGTTTCCTTGAGCAGGTCCATAACATACTTCTGTTGAGAAATAAAAATTCCCTGCCTTGATCGAGCCACTTCAATTCCTAGAAAATACTTTAATTTTCCTAAATCCTTTATTTCAAATTCCTTGGCTAGGCACCACTTCAAAGTGTTCTTCTCTACTTCATCGTTTCCTGTCACTATAATGTCATCTACGTAAACAATCAAAACAGTAACTCTCCCGAAGGCTGAATGCTTGATGAACAGGGTATGATCTCCTTGACTTTGCTTGTAACCATTAGCTATCATTACCTTGGCAAATCGTCCAAACCAAGCACGTGGGGATTGTTTCAGCCCATATAATGCCTTTTTTAACCGACAAACCTTGTTCTTGTCAACCCCACTGAATCCCGGTGGAATGCTCATATAAATCTCCTCCTCTAACTCTCCATGAAGAAAAGCATTCTTCACATCGTACTGCTGTAATTCCCAATCCAAATTAACAGCTAAGGATAGCAGAATTCTTACTGTATTCATCTTTGCTACCGGAGCAAACGTTTCCCGATAATCTACTCCATATGTCTGTGTGTATCCTTTCGCGACTAACCTTGCCTTGTAGCGTTCTAGGGACCCATCTGCTTTAAACTTTACTGCATACACCCACTTACAGCCCACTACTTTCTTGTTCTTTGGTAAATCAACTAATTCCCAGGTCCCATTCTTCTCTAATGCATCCATTTCTACTTCCATAGCAAGTCTCCATTCTTTCTTTGATAATGCTTCAGACAATGAGCTAGGAATAGAGACTGTGTTTAAGGTGGAAAGGAAGCTTTGATGGCTTGGGGAAAACTTCTCAAAAGACACAAAGTGAGACAATGGGTATAGGGGTCTTTTGGTGCATTCTCGGGGTTTTTTCCTTACAGCAATAGGTAGATGTAGGTCCTGATCAAGGCTAAGAGGCTCAGGACAAGGTGATTCAGAGCTGGAAGAATGGTCGGTCGGTGGTGTAGAATTCAGAATTGATTCACTCATTGTTACCTCATTCCTGGAGCTTGGTTTAGAGGATTGTTCTTGCCTTGTAACCACGATGGGATCTCCTTTCCTTGTATACACTTGGTCAAACCGGAACCAGTCATAGATTTTACGATCTTCCTTTTTTTCTTCTACTACATCAGATTGAAGAATTGACTCTTGGAATTCAGATTTGGATGACTCAGATGTGGACAACTCTAAGGAGGGAAATTTTAACTCCTTATCTTCAAGTGTATCTAACTCCCCCTGAAGATAAGGAGTGATGAAAAAGGGCTTATTTTCAACAAATGTAACATCTGCCGAGACATAGAGTTTTCTAGTAGGTGGATGATAACATTTGTAACCCTTTTGAGTAGATGAGTACCCCACGAAGACACACTTAAGAGCACGAGGATCTAACTTCCCACGGTTATGACTATGGACATGAACAAAGGAAGTACATCCAAAAACTCGAGGAGTGAGATTAAAGGAAGATCGAATATCGGGGTAGAATTTGGATAGGTTCTCTAGTGGACTTTGAAACCCCAAGACCCTGGAAGGAATTCTATTTATGACATAAGTTGATGTGAGTACAGCTTCTCCCCAATATGCTTTTGGCACACTTTGTTCAAACAGTAAGGCTCTAGTGCACTCAAGAAGATGTCGGTTTTTCCGTTCTGCCACTCCATTTTGTTGTGGAGTTGTAATACAGGATGATTCATGTATGATTCCTTCTTTTTGGAAAAACAGACTCAAGGTTTGATTGAAATAATCACGAGCATTATCTGAACGAAAGTGTTTTATCTTGGTGCCAAATTGATTTTGAATCATTGCATGAAAAACAGGGAAAATATGACTCAAATCAGACTTATGTTTGAGTAAATAGACCCAAGAGACTCTTGTGCAGTCATCGATAAATGTGACAAACCACTTAGATCCTGAGATGTTTGGAATAGTCGATGGCCCCCAAATATCACTATGGATTAAAAAGAAAGGAGAAAGACGATCGTTTATTACTGATAGGAAATGGTACACGAGTGTGTTTAGCATACTCACAAATATCACAATGAAAAGACTGAACATCAAATCCCTTGAACAAGGAGGGAAACATTATTTTTAGTGTAGAAAAAGACACATGACCTAGACGTCTATGATGTAACCAAATGACATCCTTATTGGAGCTTGAAAACAATGTGGACAGAGCAGATTTACTAAATTCTGGTTGACTTGATGTATCCAAGTAATAGAGTCCATCATGCTCCTTAGCTAGTCCAATCCTCTTCCCCGAGCCCCGGTCCTGGAAGTCACAACAAGATTCATCAAATATAACAGAGCCAGCTAGATCTTTGGCAAGTTTTTTTACAGAAACCAAATTTGTAGATAATTGAGGAACATGAAGAACATTTTTAAGAATCAAATTTGGAGTAACTTGGACATCTCCGATACCTGCCACAGTGGTTGTAGTACCATCTGCAACAACAATCTTTCTATTGCTAGGACAGGGGTTATAGGTTTTGAATTTATTTGAAAAATGAGTCATATGGTCCGTAGCACCAGAGTCAAGAATCCAGACATTCCTAAGCTCATTGCCTAAAACACTAAACGCAAAAGAGACTAGAGCCTTACCTGAAAGTGTCAATGAACACATACCCGGATTCCTTGATTGAAAATTGTTAGTTGCTGGTTTATCCACTGTCTCTAACATACTTTTAAGCTTCCCAATTTCCTCCATACTAAACCCTCCAATCACTTGAGTTGGATCTTGAACCGACATATGAGCCTGCCTTTGCTGGCCACCTTTCTGTCCCCATTCACGAGTGGGTGGTTTCCCATGTAGTTTCCAGCATTGATCTATGGTGTGTCGTGGTTTCTTGCAGTATGTGCACCACAACTCCTCACGATTCTTTTGCCCAGTTGTTTGATTGGTCTTGTCTGCAGCAACCTTGTTCAGTACCAACCGCTGAGGTTTGGAACTTAAAAGGGCTGAATTTTCTATTGAAGGTAGCTCTAACATAATACCCCTACGACTTTCTTCTCCACGTACCTGCGATATTGCTTCTGTTAAAGAGGGAAATTCTGGCCTGCCCAGAATTTGAATTCGTACAAGATCGAATTCAGAGTTTAGGCCAGCCAAAAAATCATAAACTCGATCCCTTTCTATGAACTTCTTGATAAACACTGCACATTTGCTACACTTCAAATCAAGTGTCCTGTAATAATCCAGTTCCTGCCACTGGTTTTGCAGAAAATTGGCATACTCCGTCACTGTTTTTGTCCCTTGTTTTGCTCCAGTTGTCTTTGTCTTGATGTCATAGATAAGAGCTGCATCATTAACCTTGGAATATGTCTGATGAAGGGCATCCCAAATTGCCTTTGCTGTAGGAAGAAACATGCATGTATCGCTGATTTCAGGAATCATGGAATTCCATAACCAAGACATGATCATTGAATCCTCTTGTTTCCATGCTTCAAACCCCGCCGTTTCACTATCCGGTGCTATTTCCAATAGATGACTCAACTTTCCTTTTCCTTTCAGGAATGTTCGAACCAATTGAGACCACTTCAAATAATTTTTTCCATTTAGTCTATATGCTGCCTGGATGTTTTGAAGCTCTGTTGTGTTCCGTGTACTTTGTTCTTCTTCCACAGTTGAAGACAATTGCCGCGTTGAGGATGTAGCATCTGCCATGATTGAATAGGAGGAAAAAAAAAATGTATAGTAAAAGGAACAGCAATGAAGGCTGGAGAGAATAAGAAAGGAACCAGCAATTAAGGCTGGAATTGACAAGAAGCAAAGGTGGTATTTTTCCCAGAACCCTAGACGGGCTCTGATACCATGTTGGAAAAGAATCAAAGAGATTTTATTTAATTCTGTTCCTTTCTACAATACATTCTAATCTATATATACAACTTTCTGGTACACTAAACAAGGAAAGTCTACATCTAATTCCCTTAATTTTGGAGACAGCTTATTCACCCTGATTTCCTCCACTAATTTACCTAAAATATCTCCTAAGATTACTCATTCAAGATTCCTACATTCACCCTGATTTCCTCCACTAATTTATCTCCTAAGATTACTCATTCAAGATTCCTACAGATGTCTATCTTATGAAAATGCATTTCTTCTTCTTCTTCTTCTTCTTCGGCATCTACGCATGCTTTCGATCTGATATTTGTGGATAAACTTAGGTTTGGGGGTTAAACTAGTGACACTTTTAATGTAGAATGTGGTTATGGATTGCTTTCAAAGTGGTGTTCTCAGAACTGCCTGAATATTTGAGAATTGTTTTCTGATTTGCATTTCTTTACACATGTTTTTGCAATTATCTGACCATAGAATGGTTTATTTATATAAAGGTACGGGACCATGCAAGAAAACTTTTGGAGAAGCATGTTAGGAAGCCATTCTTTGATGTGCGGTAAGTTTGAACTTCCCTCCAGCAGTTTGTATGTTCAGTTTTGGGTGCTAACTTCACTTGTTTCTAAATGCACAAGTTGTGCAGCATCCTTGCTCTTTGGTGCTTCTTTAATGTTAGTGCATTGTCAAACTAATCCAATTTGTTGGATTGAGAGGAGTGAAAAGAAAAAAGAAGGCTTTCTAGTGGGATGACTCAGGATAATATGCTCAAACCTGTCAAAAATTAATACCTTGATGCCAATAGCAAATTTATATCAAGCTCTCCCAGTTGTTCCAAAATAGTGCCTTTGAATCATGGCAATTTGCTTTGCACAAATTCACACCAATTTTTTTAATTATATCTTATGTTATCATAAGCCGGGGATTATAGAGTGCATTAAATTCTGCACTTGGGCTGTTATTCTTTTGAATTGCTGGCTTAAATTTCCTGCTAGTGTTTTTCTTTTGCCCTTTTTGCTAATTACCTCAAGGATGTTATTGTCTTTTTCTCCTTTTTGTACATTGGTTTCAGATTTTGTATTTGATTTAGTTACTCATTTATTTGGTAAATAGGTATGGGGATTCTATTGAAAGAATGGGCGTGGAGGAATTGGAAGAAGGAAAGGTGTGGCTCAACGAAACATTTTATCTGATTAGGTAACTTTAGCTTAATTGTTACAGATGGTGTATGATCTTGATGTACAGTTAATTCTAAAGTACATTCCCTCGACTGCCCTTAAAACCTATGTTCTTCTATGCCACAGGTGCGAGAATGATTGCCTTCCAAATATAAACTGGGTTCTTGATCTTGCAAGAGCAGCTGTTCTCAGACATGGTATCAATGGTCTGGTTATTGATCCATACAATGAGCTTGATCATCAGCGCCCTGTTAGCCAGTGAGTGAACTACATGTGATTTGTCTCCAAAATTGTGAAAATAGTCTGATAAATCTGTCTCAACCTATAGTCTCTTGCACTGCACAACTTGACACTTGCTTTGCTTGTAGTAACGTAAGAAACTTACGGATGTGAATTACCAGCATGAAATCTCCTCTTTGACATTTTTTTTACACACTACAAACATTTGTGCTGTTACACTAACCACTTTAGAAATATGGTTATTGCAGTCTGATTTCAGCACAATACAATGTGAATCTTGATCATCTTATATGTCATGGGGCTTCAAAATCTGGGGAAAATCTGTGTTAATAGGCAATGTTTTGTATGCCTTATAAGCCTGTTATTTGGTGTAAGATTGGCTGATGGAGGGATTGGACAGCTGCCATGCTGCTGATTTTTGCCAGAAATAGGATATTGATTTGTGAACTTGGAGCTTAAGAGTGGGAAAATATCTTCTTCTGAATCTGAAAGCTGAGGTCTATCATTAGCTTGCTCAAGACAACCTAAGTTGTCCATAGAAAGCTAAGACATAGCATTTTCATGGAACCAATAGGTTGGGAGATCTGTAATACTTGCTCTCAAGTCAAATTTGGCGCTGAAGCAAACCGTGGTGGCCAACTTTTTGCTAGCAATTCTGTGTAGCTATAAGCCTACAACTATAGTACTTATTAAATAGCCCATTCTATAGCCTGTTGCTGTGAAAGTAGTTCTGAACTGTATCCTTGGCAGAAAAGCTTGCTTAAGACAGAAAATGACCTGAGTTCAATATCCTCCCCAGCTAAATCTCCACTCTTGCCAAGCTAATCTTTGAAAATCAGATCTCCCTTCTTATGGTTATATGCTCGATATCTTCTTATGGTTATAACGCATTGCATAGATGATCTACATGCACTTTGCAGCATTTCTGGATTTGATTGACAAGCGTTACAACTTAAAGTTATAGCTGAAAGGGACCAGTGTTCTCAATCCTTCTCTTACAGAAGAAAATTTGAGGAAGAGGTGGATGAACATTAAAGGGTGGTTTTAGTGCAAAGAGGCAAGGGAAGAAATCGATTGGCTTCTTTAGATTGTGAGCTTGGATTAAAGCAAGTACTGCACTAATCATATTAAGTTGTGGATGATTGATACTGGGAACAGTGTTGGATTTCAATTTTTTTTTAAAGAAATTTTTTTTGATTACTATGCAATGAACGCGTTTTTGATATCCCCGTTGGTGTTCAAGCATTTTATTTCATTTGAGTAGGACATATTCCTAAATGCATAAATTCATGAAAGGGAAACTAATAAGGCACCTAAAACTAGTATGTAAAATTTTGATGTTGAACATTGAGCCTTAGTTTTTTGGGTCTAACTTGACCTCTTTAGGTTTCTTAATTAGGGTAGCCGACATAAACTGTTGTAGTTTTTACATCTTTTTATTTATTTTTCTTGTTTTCTAGTTATGTCCGTTGCACCATTTGCTTGGAAAGTTCTGAGCATGGTGCTGGACAATTGGAGTCAAGTCTAATATGGCACTGGATCCTTATGGGTCCCAAAACCGCATCGTGGGCCAGATCTTCCTCAGGGGAATGCGCGGCTTTTATTGTCTGTGTTTTTTATGTTATCTTTCCTTAAATATTTTACATGCTCTTTAGCTAAGGTATTGCAATAGCTTATCATCAAGACTTAAAACATTTCTTGAGTGAGCTCAAGGGTTCTCTTTAGTTTTTTGTGAAACTTCTTAGAAAGTATATCAAGTTTCTCTAGCATTTCAATTCACTTCCGCGTCAATGTTGTAGTGTCTCTGCTATGTCATAGGATTGATGAATTGAGGCATTGTAGAAAGCATCAGGGAAGCTTTCTTTTAAATTCACTTCCACGTCAATGTAGTGTCTCTTGCTTTGTCATGGATTTGATAAATTGAGGTATTCTATGGGGAAGCTGGCAGATCCTTTTCTCTTGATAAATTTGACGCTGACTCTTCCACTCCCCTTCCTCCCCCTCCTTCCTTTGGTGGTGGTATATCTGTCTGTGCTCTAGCGGTGGATATAATTTTATCCCATTCTATATAGTGAGCTACTCATGGTTAAGTCAAAATTCCTGTTACCATTTTCATTGAGTACATACAGAAAGACTATTTCTCTGAGAAACTATATATGTTACATAAACCCAATGGTTCTACTCTTGCAAATTTGAAGTCTTTCTTTGGTGTTTATTTCTATCGCTAGTATAGTCTTGTCTCCTGCTTTTAACTTATTTCTTGACAGGACTGAGACGGAGTATGTTAGTCAGATGCTAACAAAGATCAAAAGGTTTGCTCAACATCATTCATGTCATGTGTGGTTTGTTGCACATCCAAGACAGGTTGGCAAAATATTGCTAGAGTATCTGGTTAGCAATTATTTGTTCTGTTACAGTACATGTCAAAGTGCTAACTATTTAACGTTGTAAATAGTTGCATCATTGGGTTGGCGGTCCGCCAAACTTATATGACATCAGCGGAAGTGCTCACTTTATAAACAAATGTGACAATGGGATTGTCGTTCACCGTAACAGGGATCCTGAGGTTGGCCCCATTGATCAAGTACAGGTGACTCTCTCTCTCTCTCTCTCTCTCTCTCTCTCTCTCTCCCTCTCTCTCTCTCTCTCTGGAGATGGATTTCTAAACTCTGAGCTTACTAATACAGGTTTGCGTGCGGAAAGTACGAAATAAAGTCATAGGAACCATAGGTGAAGCTTGGCTATCTTATAATAGGTATGTTTATTAATTTGTTCTCAAAGTGGTGATGATGCAGTTCATTGGATGGATGGTTTGATAGCTTTGTAGTAGTACTATCTTCTATCTACCTTGTGCCGTAACATGTCCTTGAGTTACCAAATATTGACCTGCAGTTTTTGGGGTTAGACGTTTTACTGCAGTTTACTTTTGTTTTCCAAGTGTTCCATTTTGATAGTTGTCTTCTCTAGATACTGTTATAGTTTGGTGGGTGAAAAGAAAAAAGATGAAAGAATTGCTGGGACATATGCAATGTTAGCTGTTAATGTGTGTCGTTTCTGTTTGAAAATTCTTTATGGATACTGGAGATTGATATTAGTTAGAGAAACTACCCACTACCTTGACAGAATTATAAGTATAGAAAAGATCTCATCGATATGATATTGCATAAAGGACAGGGGAGTTATTAACTGGAATCCCATTGTCGGAGAACATTTAATTTTGAAAGTAGAAGTAACAAACCTCTGCAAAACAACAGAAAAACCATCAGAGTATTATAGTAAAAGGTTTACAGCCTTCTCTGATATCTAAATCTGAATTTTTTGGTAGCTTATGCTGTAAGTTTCTCTAGTGGATAGCCATCAAACCTGACCAAGCCACTGGCTATTGGTCGAGGCAGTTGCCTAATTGGGACTTGTTCAAGTAACTGGTAGAACCAAGGAGACAGCCTTCCGGGTAATTGGGGTCAGTTGATGGCTTTTGGTGAAACTGGCAAGCGAATGTTTTAACGGCTTATGTAAGGGTTTTCAGGACTTGTAGCTTGGACCTTAAGTAAACTGCTGAAAGACTTAACATGCTAAACCGGTCCTCGATTCACATAGGCATCTGTCTTTTTCGCTATTGACTCACCAATTTCAGTTAATTTTGAAATTATTTTTTTCCCTTCCTTTTTCTGTCAATGGCCAAAGTTATGGTATAACACGTATTGGAACTTAATTTATTTTAACTCTAATTGTCCAAATAGAATAACATATTTCTCCAAAAGAGACTAAAGATTTTAAAACATGTATGTACCATTATTGCAATACTCTGAAGTATAATGACTTTTAGCACAATTGTGGGATTAAATAAACAATATGCCAATAGTTCTAAATTCAATATTTGCTAGTTCAAGTATAAAAAGCATAGTAGCCTAAAATGTTTGTGGATATTTCCTGTAGAAATTTCTCAGTATTCTGAGTTGGGAAATGTGAACTGACGCCAGAAACCGAATTGTCTTTATTGATTGATTAGTATTTCCCATAAACAAATGAACATGTATTTGGCTGATACATTCATAGAATTACCATAGTTGTGATATTGAAATGGCATTAATTAGTTAATTGGAAAGTACATTTACAATGCTTCTGCCTGGACTGTTTGATTAAACAATTTACCTGGCCCCTTTAACTGGTTTGATTTTTGGGCTGGGTTTAATAACATTATACCATGAAGAATTCTGTTCAACCTCTTTGAATTGTGGGAATCTTCTAGAATTTAATCCTAATGCTAATTCGTGATCAAAGTGGTTTCTGCCCTTCATAGTCATGGTCCATGTAATTTTTTATCGAAACCAACTGTTTGTTTCATGTTGCTTTAGTTGCATCAATTTACATGTAGTATGACACATTTGGGTAGTTGAAAACTTTACTCTCTTCTCATCTTCTCGCTGGTTGCCATTGAATTACATGTATTACCTACCCCTTTCCTCCATAAAATCATTTTTGGTTCTGGTCTAGATGCTGAAATTTCCTTTTGCACAGGGTTACTGGTGAATACATGGACATTGATGCTTGAAAGAGATAATAGGCAGGAGATAATGTTTTTGCGCCTCACAGGTCAATCTACTAATTTCATTGTTGTAACAGAAGCCTCTTCCTTAATGTGGAATCCAAGCTGCTGAAATGCTCTGTGTGGTTTCCGTGCTCGTAAAATAGGAGAAATCATTGCTAAGCTATTTAAAAGTGGTCAGGTACTCATTCACCAAAAAATATAGGTTAACATACCACTTTCTTGACACCTGATATTATTCGCGTATTTTAGTTTTTCTTCTGTAATTAATATTTTGCTTTTGG
Organism: Coffea eugenioides; assembly: GCF_003713205.1. NCBI lineage: Eukaryota > Viridiplantae > Streptophyta > Magnoliopsida > Gentianales > Rubiaceae > Coffea > Coffea eugenioides. The sequence goes on along the minus strand of NC_040043.1, from coordinate 14,609,852 downwards.
TGTCGCATGTGGGTTATCGTCCTTGTACATTTTTCGACTTATTCTTGGGCAGTCAACTTCTGTACAGTCAATGCTGCAAAAAATACTTTTGAAGGAGGTGGTGCATACATTAATCTTTTAATTGGGGTTTGTTATCCAGTTAATTTTATACTCGTTGAACTGCTTTCTTTGAAGTTTGCTTTTCAGCTCTGCAATTGCTTTAGTTTTTATTCAGCATTGCTGTAACAGAGGACTTGGCTGTGATGCTTTGCAGAAGTTTTCCATTGCCCAAGTCCATCTTTGACAAGTATAACTAGATCTGTTTATTGGGTTTTAGTATTTGAGTACAAAAACTGATGCATGGACTAATTGACTGATCATCCCCCCCCCCCCCCCCAACCCCACCCACCAAAACAACTTGTAAAAGGGATTTCATCATTTACCTTTCACTTTCCAAAATAGAAAATTCTGCATGGCCTGCTATTCCCAGAAATAGTCTGTACATTACGGTGTTTGTCTTTGTTTGATACTTGGGACTTGTGATGCTTTCGTGTGACCAATGTCAAGGATTCATCACATATATAGAAACTAAATATGGGAAGAAGAGACCAGAAATCAAATGGGCAGAAATACAATGACAAAAAGATGCTAGAAAAACAATATGCTTGAGCATCAAAAATCCCTGCTGGTTGCAGGCAGATTCTTGACTGTCGTATTATGACCATTTTGCTTAGTTATACCATGTCTGGCTTTGGCTTGTATATTGGCCGCCGCCCAGAATCAGGATTTCATGTCTCCTGTTGCTGCTTGTTGAATATATGGGCATCTTGAATATTCGTGGATGATGGACCATTGAGGGATGTTGATAAGTCTTGCTGGCAAGTTTGATTCGGCTGAAAGAATTTGCAGATGGGCAGCTCATATTCTATTGCATCTCTCTGTTGTTTCTGATTTTTTTGCTCTTAAAATATCAAAGTTTGGCTCTAAATTTAAAGAAAATTCTTTAAGTAACAAAGATAAAAGAGATTTGAGCAGTGAATGCAAGGAATTTGACCCAACAAATGAGGGAAATTATGCTCAAAACTTTCTCTAATATTTGTCTGGAAAGAAGAAATGCTCATCCTGTTGGATTAAGATGTACACTCATGGTGCCACAGTAGTTGCAACAAAGTACTCGTTCCTTGGGAATTCAACTTTTCATGAAATCATAATAATCATTATATGCTTAGATGAGATGGCATTAGTGAATTTACATATATAGATATATATCTTTTGAATCTAAAACATTTTCTTGTTCGTTGTGCATTGGGATTTTAAAAATTTGCTTTTTAAAAATGGTAAAATTGAAAAGTACGTGTTACATTTGAAATGGTGACTCTTATTTTGGTGACTCTTGAAATGGTGAAGTAATGGAACAGAGGGAATACATAATTCTTCTGCTATTTACTAGCATCATAGTTGAAGATTGAATGTTAAATTATAATAGGGTAGTGATCCCCAATATAAGTTTTTAATTTGTTTGAATTGGGCTAGATAAGTTTGAAATATGAAACCTATATAATATTTTTTTACTAATAATAACAAGAGAAATTAAATGTGCAGTCCAAACCAAATTTTAAACTAGCGTTGGCCTATAACTAACAAAAGAGTTTCAAAATTCAACAAGATGGTATTATTAGTCACAAATTGATTTCTGATTTTGGATTGTGTGTCATTATAAAATAAATCCTCGGTCCCCTTTAGATTTCTCTTAATGGGGCGTTTAACTGTAATTTTCGAGTGTTTCTAATCTAATTGAATGTGTGAGTTTAATCTAAATGCTGAAAAAAAATAAATAAATCCTCGTTTTAGTTAAAAAAATAATAATAATAAGAGACACTTATTATTTGGAACCCACATAAGAATATGAATAATATATCCTCAGGTGAACAATCAATGAACTGGTCCTCTGGAAAGAAACTAAAGAAAGTGATTTGGTCTCTTTTGCAAGCACAACTGACAGGAAATTATGGCTGTTGGGAGTAGAAATGCTAGAATATATCTTTCTGTCAAGTTCACAAACTCCAAAATTTGGTGAGTTATATAGCACTATTTGTTGGGCATTGCCAAAAAGATGCAGTTGTTAATTTGACAAAGTCTTCTCTCTCTTTCATGGAGGTGGACCCTTAAGGGTTTCACAAATTGTGTACTACAAATTATAATTTGTCTTTAGTTGAGAAAATGTATAAGCCCAAGAAAAGAAAAACAAAAAGATATAAAGCAAGAAAAGTAAAAAGATATCGTAGCAAATTTTTGAAGTTTTTTTTTTTGTAGAAAAATGTATTATAACGATTTGATGCATATGAGGTAAAAAAAGATTGAAAAATATGTTCACGAAAAAACTAGAAATTTTTTGGAGAATGATTGTAATCGAAACAAGGCCTCAAGACTTTATAAAGTGGGATCCATGTTAATTTTTCTTAGGATGTTGTTAAGATATATTTCAGTCGTCATATTTTTGAAAATGTGAGATTAATTAGGGAAAGTAAATAAATACAAAAAGAGGATAGGTAAAATGAAATAAAAAAAGTATATAAATGCAATGGACGATAATAATTGTTAGTATATGTATATACTTGATATGTTAGGAAAATTTTAGATATATCAATGGGTGTCCGTTAGAAAAATCCAATTTTTTATACCATGAATATTTGGCCGTCCTATTAATCTTTATCTCTCTCATGTATTCGTCAATCTACCAAACATTTTCAATACATTATTATGGAAAGAAATATAAATAAATAGTAGTAATCAATAATAAATAAATATTAAGATACACCAAAGTTAAATATGAGCTGCAGCACATGCAGGAAAATCATTGAGGTCAGTCAATCAAAGAATAATTGTTCTAATTGATAGGAATAAAAGACAACATTAAGGTTAATTAGCATTTAGTACTACATCTTTCAATGAAATTAATGGATTTTTTAAAATTTGATTGGAACAGATTGAATCATTTTTTGGTTTTTCAAAAAATATTAGGTGTGGGCCCAAAATGATTGTGACAAACCAAATTTTGCTGGAGTCCAGACTAGCACAAGCCCCGGAAAAGAATCCTAACGGCTCTTAACATGCGGTGGCAGCAATTTAATTGACCGTTGTGGGCCCTACAACCCAGTTTTTCAAAAAAATATATAACCGTTACATTCCCCCCTACTCCTTCCCCTTCCTCTCAAACCATTCTTGATTTCCTTCTCTCAACTCTTCAGAGGGCCAAAGAAGAACCAGCAGTGGAGAAGCAAGAGGAGGATTTGTGATAGAAATACAGCAATATCAGAAGTAAAAGTGAGTTGGGCTTTCATTAATTTACGTATTTGGTTTGTAATTGGTTAATTTATTGAATGGGTTTTTTTTTTTATTTGTTGGTGTTTTTACGTTCATTTCAGGCATTGTTACCATGACTGTTGAGGAGAAATCAGAGGCAACTCAGGTGGTGGTTGAAGTGGCTGTTACAAAGGAAGAGGTTTTGAAGGAAGAAAAGGAGATGGAGAAAGTGCAGCAAGTGAAGGATGTGATTGATGGTGAAGAATGCAAAGAAGGGAAGATGGTTGAGAAGAGTTCTTCTTATAGGGAAGAAAGTAATTTTCCTTCTGATCTGAAAGAGTTTGAGAAGAAGGCTTTGAATGATTTGAAGTCGAAGCTGGAAGAAGCCATTCTGGGGAACAAGCTCTTTAAGAAAGAAGTGGCAAAAGAGGCTCCAAAGGTGTCACCGAAAAAGGAAGGTGAAGTGAAGAAAGAAGAAACAGAGGAGGCTGCAAAAGAAGGTGAAGAAAAAGTTGAAGAGAAGAAAGATGGAAAGGAGGAAGAGGAAGGTGATGAAGAGAAGAAAACTGAGGAAAATACCGAAGAAAAGAGTGATGAGAAGAATGGTGAGGAGAGTGAGAAGGCTGATGTAGATGTTGAGGTTGACAAGGATATCTTCATTTGGGGAGTGCCCCTTTTGGCTAGTAAAGGGCATGAGGGAACTGATGTGGTTCTCTTGAAATTTTTAAGGGCTAGGGACTTCAAAGTCAATGAGGCATTTGAGATGCTGAAGAAAACTCTTCAATGGAGAAAAGAGTTGAACATTGATTTGGTTTTGGATGAAGAATTAGGGGCTGATCTTGCATCTGTTACATACATGAATGGAGTTGATCGTGAAGGCCGCCCCATCTGCTACAATATTTTTGGAGTTTTGGATGATGCGGAGCTCTACAAGAAGACTTTTGGGACTGAGGAGAAGCGCACTCAGTTCTTGAGATGGAGAGTCCAGCTTATGGAGAAGGGAATTCAAAAGCTTGATTTCAAGCCTGGAGGTGTCAATTCCTTGCTTCAGATCAATGATCTCAAGAACTCACCCGGGCCATCCAGGAAGGAAGTTCGTGTTGCTACAAAACAAGCTGTTGCTCTTCTCCAAGACAACTATCCTGAATTTGCAGCCAAAAATGTAAGAACTTGTTCCACATTCTTTCCAAATTTCGGCCTTCATTTAGTTCATTTGTATGATTGTATCTGGTTTGTCTTAGGTTCTTGAATTTCTTACCTTTTTATTTTCTTCCGAATCTGCAGATATTTATCAATGTTCCCTTTTGGTACTATGCCTTCCATGCACTGCTATCACCATTTTTAACTCAAAGAACTAAGAGCAAATTCATCATCGCTCGCCCGGCTAAGGTCACTGAGACCTTACTGAAGTAAGTATCATTATGTTTCAGAATAATAAGTCTGACCTGATCAAATGATTGAAAACAAAGTGGGACTAAATTTTTGTACTTGAAAACAGGTATATTCCAATTCAGGAAATTCCTATTCAGTATGGTGGCCTGAAGAGGGATGTTGATTTTGAGTTCTCAACTGCTGATGGTGAAGCATCAGAAATTGTCATCAAGGGTGGATCAACTGAAATTGTTGAAATTCCAGCACCAGAGGTACTGAAAAAACAGATATAACAATCTTGATTTTATATAACTAGATTAGGATTTCTCAAGAAAGCGATTGTGTCTAATTGGTTCTGGTTGAATAATGGCAGATTGGAACCACATTCGTCTGGGATCTGACAGTTGTAGGATGGGAGGTGAGCTACAAAGAAGAATTTGTGCCAACTGATGAGAACTCGTATACCATTATCGTACAGAAGGAGAAGAAACTGGCCTCAAATGAAGAACCAATTCGCAAGACTTTCAAGAACCATGAACCAGGGAAAATCCTCTTAAATATCCAGAATTCTTCAAGCAAGAAAAAGAAGGCATTCTATCGATACAAGATCAAGAAATCCAGCTTCTAAAGCTCTTTCTTCTATAGTTTATACTATAATTTGAGCCGGAGAATGATTTGTTATTACATTTTTTCGTTTTGTTTAGGATTCATATTCTTTTGTCTTGTGCAAATTTTTTGGGTTGGATCAAGAATGTTGTGAAAATGAGTCGAATGATTATTATTGCGAATAATTTTTCCTATCTTCTATTATTGAAGTGTGCATATGTGTCTGTGTGAGTTGGAAAAATAGCAGGACGACTCGTTACAACAAATGCGCTACCCAAGTTCAAAATGTGTTTGTTATAAACAAGCAAAAAATAGCAGGAAAGAAAAAAAAATCACTTCAATCAAGTTTGCGTTTAAAAACAACAATAGGCTGTAAATTCCTTTTTCAAATTTTTTTTTTTTATCTCAGGGCATACAAATTAGTCTATAACTTATTATGGGGATACATGATTTAGATTTCCAATTTTTTCCCTTCTGGCTCTTTACTCTTTAGTTAGTGTCTTTGTCAATTGACCCTTTTTGCCTTAGGAAAAAAACCTATTATTTTTTTTTGTTGGATTGGCTTAAATGAAATATTTCAGGCTTATTAAGGGAGCCAAATTCTGAAAACATGTTTTTGCAATTGATGGAGTTCGATTTTATGGCGAATCATAATTTTGCCGTTCACGAGGGTTAAGAAATTTGGTGACAAATATTGGTTCAAGTTGCAGCAAGTCCTCTAGGTAAAAGAAGAAAGTGGTTAACACTTTAGTCCTTAAGTTTTAGTGCCTCTATCACTTTAAGTTCTAAAGTGATATTTTTGGTCAATTAACCCCTTGACTGACTTGAATGTTATGGTGTGTAATTTTAAACAATAATAATAAGAAGACATCTAGGCCATTCAATTATAGTGTCTCAGCTCGCCAGTTCAGATGTGGATTGGACGGTGATATTTTGGCAAACAACATATGTGATTCCTTTAATGCAGTCATTTTAGAGGCTAGGTCGCTACCTATCATAGCCAGCCATGCTGCAGACCATTTATTTGTACCTGTTGAAGAGGATGGAGAGGAATAGAGAAGCAATGTCCAAGCACGAAGGTTAAGAAACATTTTATTTATCAAGTAATAGTATTAAGTTTATAACTTCTGTGGCAAATTTATGACCAATTTATTGTTTTCACTTTGGCTGTGTTCATGTCTCCTTTGTTTAGCAATATTTGACATACTGGAAAAAGTTAAGCAAGAGCAGTGTCTATGCATAGCGTCATATGTTGGGACAATGAAGTATCAGATAAGTTGTCCATTTGGGGAATAGTATACTGTTAACATGGCTAGCAAAACCTGTTCATGTATAAAGTGGTAATTAAGGGGAATACCATGTGGCCATGTTGTAGTTGCCATCAACAGGAGGCACGATGCACCAAAGAAGCATGTTTCCAGCACTACTTGAAGACTACCTCTCTACAGAGCTATGAACTTGTACTTAATCCAATAAATGGTCCTAATTTGTGGGAGCACATAGACCTACCACCAATGAATCCTCCAAGTTATGGAAGATCTGCTGGAAGGCCAAAGAAGATGAGGAAAAAGGCTCCAAAAGAAGAAAGACAGAACAACTATGCCAATGCAAGTAAACCTCATAAGGTTAGCAAGGTTGGCACATGATGAATTGGAGCCACTACAAAAAATACAGACATAACAAGAGAGGATATCCAAATAAAAATAAGCGAACTATTGAGGGGACAATACAAGTTCAGCAAAGGAGAAAAGTGCACAAGATACAAGTCCATCTATGCAGGCAAGTGCAAAAGAAACTACTACAAGTGATGTGACTGCTGATATGGTTGGGATAAGTATGCAAGATAGTTGGGTCCATCTCAAAATTTGGATGGCAATCAGCCAAAAGGTAGGGCAGAAGAACCAGTGACAAAGAAAGGAAGAAAATGATCATTCTGCCGTAAGCATGGTCACCCAAAAAATAATTGTAAGTTGGGGCAATGGACCTTTAGCAACTCACTGGACATGCCTAGAGACTTAGGATTTAAAACTGTAAAAATACATTCTGATGATCTAGTTAACCCATATAAGCATGCTCAAAATAGTTTTAAGCATGTGGAAAAGAGTCCTACAACAACTCATGTAAGTGGTCTCCATACATCAATAGCTTATTTATGTGTACTGTCTTATTTATTCATATTACTCCCTCCGTCCCATTGAAAGTGTCATGCTTTCCTTTTCGGTCTGTCCCAAAATTAATGTCACTTACTATAATTGGCAATAAAACTTTCCCTCATTTCCATCTCATGCCCTTAAATATATCAGATTCCTTTTAAGTTTTTGATGGGTCCCATAAAACTACAAGAGTTGCTCTAATATGCGTGAGACTCACCGCAAATGCAAACAATGGCCGTGCAAGCTACTTTCTCAAAAAAATGGCTGGACACATTTGTAAAGTATGGGCCCCACACATCTTGTCATCCTTGCTTTTTCTTTCTGCCAATCAATGGAGTAATGCACGGAAGGGTAGCGCTGGAACTTAGACCAAAATGCGACACTGTTGAAAAGAAGCTCAAGACCCGAAGTGCGACATTCATTTCGGGACGGAGGGAGTATGTGCTTGTTTGTAGTTGAACTCCAAAGCTGATGATCACAAACTTTATTCCTATAGTCAAGGAGTAACAATGAGAGCTCCACACTCATACGTGAAGGACTTGCGGATAGCCTCTCATATGAGCAGTGGACTTAAGCCAGCACAATTCACTGGCAGGGCAATTTTTGTGTAAATTAAACCTGTCTACATTATAGACAAGTGCGGGACACGTAAAGGAGTCACCTGTGATTGGAAATGTGCAGCTCCATGGAGATGGAAACCAATCTATTAAGCTGGGAAAATTGCAGCAATAGGCCAAATAACCTTCAAGCACAAAGGTTTTTGTGCATGGTGGACAAATTACTAAAGAGTTGTACAGGCATATAGCTTTTGTTTTGCAGATATAATCAGATTGAATTGGGCAGTAAAAGCCTCTATTTTGCTAGTCCATATGTGGGTAACTTTTGTTCAACTCATAAAGTACATAGGAACTGAGAATGTTTGTCATTCCTAGTAATGTGCATTGGATCTTTTGTTGAATGATCAAAGGCAATGCTGAAAATTTTATGTTCTGGTACAACTATTAATTGCTGTTCACAATGGGACATAGACTAGTCACAATAAACTTCACAAATTGGGACACTTAAGTCCTTAAACAACAAAGAGAATGACATCTAAGACCCAATATTCACAATTATGGGACACCTAGGCCCCTAAATTTCAAAATACGTGCAACTTGGGCCACTAAACCCCTAAATTTCATACAATACATTGAAGCTTGACAGTTCTAAGGAAAGTGCTGTTGCAAATTGCATAGCCAGCAAAGGCAAGAATTTGCATAGTAGCACTATTTAGAAGATCCACTACTTAGCAATGACAACAAAAGTTGGTCCCACGTTTGAGCAAAAAAAAACAGACAGGCAACATCAACTATTGCTTCTTCTATAACTCAATTTTAACCTTCTGCCCCAAATTTGAACAAAAAGAATCACAGGACAATGGCAACCTAGTGGATAATTAGGTATATCTTAAGCTTCCTCGCTTTCGATTGCTGGAATCTTGAGTTTTCTTTCAACCTTTCCAACTCAATTCGTACAAACCAAAACTTAAAAGAAGTACAAACACAAAACCCTAATTTCCATTACTCTGTACTTGGGACATCGACAAAACCTTCTTCTTAGGTTCATGGCTGTCCATGATGCAATCATCAACGTTTGTTTTCCACAATCCCAAAATTTCGTCACTATCTCTCCTTGTTTGTTGACACTAGTTTTGGGTTCCCCTTTTCTTCTTCCTACGTTCTGACTTGCAGAATGACTACTTGGCTCTCTATTTGCAGCATATGGAGCATTGAAGCCCTTTTATGATTTGGATCAGGTCAAGTATGTGACCCATGTGCACCGGTTGCATGGAGAGAACCTTTCCCTCCATAGTTCACCACCTTTTTCAATCTATATATATGATTTTTAATGAATTTCCATTGTTGCCCTCGGTCAATGGCCGGTATTTGCCATGCTCTTCGACCACCAACGGTATTCATGATTCTATCAATGATTTTCCTTAAGTGGGACGGATTTATAAGTTTAGGAACTTAAGTATCCCATTTTGAAGTTTAGGGACTGAAGTGGGTTATTGCCCAAAGTTTGGGAGGACAAAGTGGAAATAACCCTTTCTTTAGAATTGAGCAAAGCATTCCGCCACTCTCATAATGGTGAATGCATGGGAGATTGAAGAACGTATGGAAATAACATTTGCATGTTACAATGCAGACATAAACAATGACAAATATAAATCTGATTTTGTATTGACATGATTAAACTAAACTGTTTCAAAATTGATGTGGTTTTTTTTTTGGCTTTGGAAGTTTTTGTTCCATTCAAATTTTTGGTAATTTACTTGGTTAGATAATTAAGTTTTTGTTTGGTAGTTTCTTGTCATCATGGTTTCTTATTCACCAAGTGCCATGGGCTACATATAGGGTTCTTTGTTATAATTTGCAGATGAGAAGAATGAGAGAAAAAAATTAAGAAGACTAGTGAGTGTCTTAATTTGGAAATTTACTAGAGAAAGAAGTTTTGCATACGTCTTGGTGTAGGAACTAAAATTAATGAAATAAATAAGAAAAAGAATTGGTGTACGTCTTGTAGGCCACCAAAATCTGTCTTGATTGTCTCATGCATGGAATTTCACCCATGCACTATAATACATGTACAGACCAAGACAAAACAGGCTAAAGCTAAGTTAAAGAAAACTGTCCAAAACTAACCCAACTTTGGTGTATGAACGGAGAAATTTGCTGTTCATATGTTGATATTTATGTATTTATTAACATATATATTTTGTAACATCCACTAATAAAGACGTAAATATGAATGAAAAGTAAAATGTGTGCTTACTACTCTCTCTCATTGAGTAAATATTATATACACTGACAGTGTATATACTATAACTGCTGAATTCATGATATGTGTGCAAAAGTTAAATTTCAATTTCAAATTCAAATTTTACATAATTATCATTTATCTAAAATTAATAGTATATAGATTGTCTGTAGAAAATATTAATCCTTTTTTTTATGTGCATTTGTGAGTTTTTGTTTTACTATTGCCACAAATATCCGATCCTCACAGTCAACTCCTTGGATTAACCATTGGTCCTGCCTCTATCCCTATGTAAGCCAAAGTCTAAAACTTTGCATCACTAATCAACTAAAGGAAAATCTTACCATAATTTAATTAAGCAACTTATTAAATGAGAGTAGCTAGCTGGTTTCATTAGTCTATGCATGGTCCTAATACTGCAATCTGGCACGTGCGCAAAAAGGGCACTTATTGGTTTAGTGGCGGCGAAAGGGGAAAACCAGTGGCAGCAGTCCACCCTCACTATGAATTTTGCCCCCTCCAGCAAAGTTTGAATGTTTCATAAGCAAAACCACTCTGTTATGTTTTCCTTTATTTTTTTTAAAAAATTCGAGCATTTTCACCGGTCCAAAATGTAAGTTTTCCTTTTGTTCCAATCCTACTGGTGCCTTGTACCTGGCTATATTCTAGGGGGGTGGGGGGGCGGGGAATATAGTAAAGAGACAAAAATAGATTCAATAACTAAGGTGCAATCCAATGCAGGAAAGAAATTGAAAAATTTTCCTATTAAAAAAAGTGATTTTTTAGGATAATTGGAAAGAATGCTTCCTTTTGCAATAAGCATGTTCTTAAAAATCCAAAACCATAAGCAAATTCAATGTCCATCAAAAAATGTATAATATTTTGTGTGATAAGTTGATTAAAATATATACACCCATAGAAAAACGAGGCCAGGCCCAGGGTAGGTATTTAAAGATGGGGCATCGTCCGTTACGCTCTCCTACACTGTCATTCCTCGTTATAAATAGCAAAATATTGTGAGTTATGCATTACCACAAAAGATTTTCTCACCACTACTTGATTAGTGCAACAAGGTGGTTTAGTATCCCAACACACACAATTACAAGTATCACAAGTATTGTCACTCATGGATCATTTAACATTTTGATATTTCTAAATGGTTTTTCTGACAACTTTTCATTGGATACTTATTAAAATGTATTTCAAGTGTTAGATTTTTAGAAAAGTAATATTAGCTAAGGAAAGTGTAAAAATAAAAGGGAGTATTAATTGTTATTGTGTCTATATACATAGTAGATTGGGTGTTAATGAATATCTAATGAACAGTTGTTAGAAAAATCATTTTCAAAAAATTGAAACTTTTGTGCTTTTAGATTAGTGACATCTTGAATATTATTTTGGCAATTAATAGCTTCTTGGACTGTTGGTCATCACTAAGATTTGGTGGAGGTCCCACCATATAATTGTCACTTAATTGTGATTGTTACTTCAAATGGATTCCTTCGATGGGTTTCTTGTTGGCTTCCCCTCCCCATAGATTATGTTAGAATAGGTTATACAAATGTTATCGTGGCAAAAAAAATAAAAATAAAAATATATATATATACCCTTTTGGCAAACCGTAACACTAGCTTTTAATAGTATATCCTTTCCGCATCCTAGACATCTTCAGCACCACCTAGCTAGAAGCTAGAATTGCCACATTCGGAGTTTTGCCCCAAAAATGTCTGATTAATTCTCACAATTTGCTGATCTATGGAAGGCTCAGCCAGAGAATCTACAAGTAGCATTTAAATCAGTTTCATCTCAACACAAATGAAATTTAGTAGAAGAGATGGCCATTTCATACAGTTCATGGCAATTTCATACAGTTCATTTCTTTCTCTTCCTTATTTTCTTTCAATTTTGCGTATCATCGAGCAGGCTACTTCAAATCACTTTCATGATAATTATATGACATGCCTTCAATCTCAAAACTCAAACTCATTTTCTGATATCATCTACGCCCCAAAAAACTCATCTTATCTGTATATTTTGCAATCCTCAGAGCAAAACTTACGTCCCGCATCAGCCTCTCCATTCAAGCCAACTCTCATCCTTGCACTACTTCATTCATCGCAGATCCAGGCGTCAATACGCTGTGCCAAGAAACATGGAATTCAAATTAGAGTCCGGAGTGGTGGACACGATCATGAGGGTCTTTCCTGTGCTTCAACAAGCCCTTTTGTCATTGTTGATCTTAGAAACTTTAGCTCGATATCAGTTGACAAGGAAAATCATACGGCATGGGTTGAAACAGGGGCAACTCTTGGCGAACTTTATTACAAAATTTCTGAGACCAGTAGGGAACTCACATTCGTTGCTGGTACTTGTCCTACAGTAGGCGTTGGAGGACACTTCAGTGGAGGAGGCTGTAGCATGATGTCACGTAAATTTGGGTTGTCAGTTGATCATATTATTGATGCCAAGATTATTGACGTGAACGGTCAAATTTTGGATAGAAGATCTATGGGGGAGGATCTATTTTGGGCAATCAGAGGAGGTGGTGGAGCAAGTTTTGGGATAAGTCTTGTTTCTATGCCTGAAAAGGTAACATTTTTTAATCTAACCAAGACATTGGATCAAAATGCCACCGAGCTAGTATATCAGTGGCAGCACATTGCAGACAAGATTGATCAAAATTTACTAATTCTGTTAGAAAATTGGTTTAATTTCTTTTAGGCAGGTTTCTTGTCTTGTGTGGAAGTAACTAGTTTCCTAATTGGTTTTAGTTACTTGAAATAACAGTAGCCAAGTAATTTTCTATTTTGTTTAGGATTAGAAGTTATTTCCTATTCTATGCAAGTCTAAGAATTAGAATTGGTTTCCTGTTGTTATTTGAATTTTGATCAAATATTGTTCTCTATAAATAGGTGGGTTGGCATACTATAAAGAGACACACAAGGACACACAAAGGCGACATGTAGCCTTATACATGGGGTGGTGAGAGAGGATTTTTGAGAGATGAGAGATGGTATACAAGAATTGGATTTGGATTCAGGTTGTATTCTTACATAAGGTTTTCCTCTCATAAAAAAGAACGACTTTCTCTCCGTAGACATAAACTCAATGGTGGAGTCGAACCACGTTAAATATTGTGTGTCGTTTATCTTTCATGCCTGTAACTTATTTGTCATTTAATTATTGTGCACTTGATATCTTAATAGTTGTGTGTTTCATGTTTGGATTGTAACAAGTGGTATCAAACCTTGGTTACGAAACTGGGCTGTTCACAAGCACTTGGATCCCAACAAACGGAATGGTTGGATCAAGAGCTTGGTTGTTCAAGATTGGATCCTGGTTAACTATTGAGATCAAATGGATTGACTATTATTACAAATTGAACAGTTTAATAGGTGATATCCTTGTTTCAATCGCTTAACAAGAAGCATTGACGGTAAAGGATGGAAAGTCGAAAAACGTGGAGATACTTGATAGTGAATCTAGACAGGTGATTCAAAGGTCAGGAAAAAGGTGGAGTCCAATGTTGATTTTGGACATGAATTGGTGGAGACTTTCTCACACCTTCAACGGTTGATACTTCATCCCTGTGGATTTTAGATTTTGGTTAGAGGTGGCAAAATGGGCGGGATGGGCGGGATTTACTTGGGTTTGTGATGGAACCGGGTCATATGGGTTTGGGCCCAATCTTACCCATATGTATTTTGGGACTAAGTTGGGCTGGATCACTTTGGGATGGGTTTAGATTGATCCCGCCCAATACCCAAATCTATTTTCTACATATTTTTTTCCTTTAATTCATTTTTATTTTTTATATAATTTTAATATTTTTGATTTATTAAATTTTTTTTAATTTTATTAAATAAACATGCAAGTGCTTTATACTCAGGATTCCCATCAAAAATTGGATTAACAAATAAAGGAAAAAATAGATATACAGTCATATTCCAACATATATCAAGATGGCCAAGGTACTTAAGGTATTGAATATTTATTCTCATCATTGTCCAAAGATGACAGGTCTAAATTGACTGAAATGTTGAAAATTCTTGTGGATAATGACTAGGAAAACTACTAGATTATATTCTCTAGTATGACTATAAAAATTGTTAAAGATAATTTTTGAATCTAAGACTCCGTTTGGATTGGCTATTTTTTCAAAAAATAAGTTTTTCAAATACAATGTTACAGTAATATACAATAACTCAAAAAACATCCCATCCATATTAGTATATCAAATATTTCAAAAAAATTTTATAGTAAAAATTTTTCATATACACTGCTATAATAAAATATTTCAAAAATACCCCCCAAAAATAGTTAAACCAAACAGAGCCCTTGTTATTTGAGCCCAATGGGTACCCAAGTATTTCCCAAGTATTCCCATCAATTAATGGGTACAATTGGGATTTGTCCCATTTTAAACCCAATATCAAAATCCAATACCCATCCCGCCCAAAGTCCCCATGGGCATGGGTAACCCATTGGGACTTGGGACAAATTGCCACCTCTAATTTTGGTTATATTTTTTGTGTGGTGTGGCACGTGTTCCAAAGAAACAAAGAGATCTAATTTTCATGCGTCAAAAGACTCTGACAGTTACGAGTTTTTCGTTTTAGGTGGAGTCTTGGAAACCACATGTGGCGAGACAGTCCTGAGGATGGGAAGAAATATGGTGATTTTACCACTTGGTTACTTCAATGTTTAGGGTTAGAGCTCACAGAAGGAGATCCTGAGTTGCAAGTGGTGGTGAGAAGAAATCCTGCAAAGGGAGACGGTGAATTGAGACACGTTTTCACGAGTCAACTGGAGGTTGGATTCAGGGTAATTACACATGTTCATTTGCCGATTGAATCAATTTGGTGTTAGAACTGTATCAATTTGAGCGTGTAGTTCGGTAGCATATTATTTGGTAGTTGAAGGCAAATAATTGTTAAAAATTTTTTTTGCCAAGATGGAGATTTGTTAGGAAATTGGTTTAATTTCTTTTAGGTAGGTTTTTTGTCTTGTGTGGAAGTAACTAGTTTTCTAATTGATTTTAATTACTTGAAATAGTAGTAGCCAAGGAATTTTCTATTTTATTTAGGATTAGAAGTTATTTCCTATTCTATGCAAGTGTACGAATTAGAATTGGTTTCTTGTTATTATTTAGATTTTGGTCAAATAATATTCCTTATAAATAGGTGGATTGACATACTATAAAGAGACACAAGGGCACACAAGGGCAACATGTAGCCTTATACATGGGGTGGTGAGAGAGGGTTCTTGAGAGATAAGAGATGGTATACAAGAGTTGGGTTTGGATTTAAGTTGTATTCTTGTATAGGGTTTTCCTCTCATAATAAAAATTGAGTTTTTCTTCATGGACGTAAGGTCAATAGTGGAGCCGAGCCACGTTAAATATTGTATGTCATTTATCTTTTATGCTTGTGGCTTGTTTTTCATTAAATTATTGTGCACTTGATATCTCAATAATTGTGTGTTCCGCGTTTGGATCCTAACAAATTTGGCTCTTCATAACAAGTTCCACTTCTCCCCAGACTGGAAAGAAATCCATACTAGTTTCATTTACTTCTTTGTTCATCGGTCGAGTTGATCATCTCCTTTCCTTGATGCAAAAAAACTTCCTAGAACTGGGATTGGCAAAAGAAGATTGCTTTGAAATAAGTTGGATCAAGTCCACAGTCTACTTTGCCAACATTCCAGCAGCTGTATTAGTTGATGTCTTTTTGAATAGGAAATTCCCCAAGTCGTATTTCAAAGTAAAGTCAGACTATGTAAAGAAACCAATTCTAGTAAAAGGTCTTCAAGGATTATGGAAAAGACTTCTTGAAGAAGACATGGATGCACTTTTTCAGGTACAGTTTAGTTCCTATGGAGGAAAGGTGAGTGAAATCTCAAAATCAGCCACAGCTTTCCCACACAGGGGTGGGAACATTTACATGATTCTTTATGCGGTGATATGGTTTAAAGATGGCAATGCAGAATCCGAAAGACACGTGAATTGGACAAGAAGTATTTATCGCCATATGGCTGCCTACGTATCAAAGTCTCCAAGAACTGCTTAATTGAACTATAGAGATCTTGACTTGGGAGTCAATAAAATCGGAGGCAATACAAGCTATGAACAAGCTAGCATTTGGGGGACTAAGTATTTCATGCAGAATTTTGACAGATTGGTGCTTGTAAAGACTAAGGTGGATCCAAGTAATTTCTTCAAAATCGACCAAAGCATTCCACCGCTGTCATTATAATGGTGAAAGGTAGATTAAATGGCACCAAAACAAAATGTTTATGGGCCTTTCGCGTTTCTTTCTTTTTTTTTTCTTTTGGAAAAAAATTGTTTATGGCACAGTGCAAACTAAATGAACTGTTTACATCTGAATTTTGTTTTAAAATAAATAAATAAAATGTTGCTTATTAGAATCTTAAATGGATTGTACTACAGAGAACATCTTTTCCTTACTCTAGTTTCAACTTAATTTCCTTGTAAGATCACAGAACAAATAATCTTTCCTTGGTTCTGGTTAGATTTCTTAATCGTAGTACTGTTATGGGTCGAGTGTAATTTGAAGTTCTTTGTGACTTCATTGGCTGTTGTTTCCTTTACCTGATTAGAAAGTGAATCTTCATAATTGTAGCCTTGGTTTTTCATTTTTACACAAATAAGTAGGTACATTTGTCTGCATTTGTGTACTAATTCTAATTGTCTGACATATATCTGTAGGGTTCGAGTCCAATTATATTAATAGTTGTTGTAAAATATAGGTGTATTTCAAAAGTTTTGTCCCACATCTGAAAATGAATAGGACCTCTCAAGGTTTATCATGTTGGGTCTCTTATTGGGCTTGTGTAAGCTATCACCTAGCGTGGGCTCGCGCGCATATGAAGGAGGCTTGAGTTTGGCCATTTCAGTAGAAATCGATGGATTTACGCCCCCCGGCGCGCGCGAGTTAAATACGACCTAAAGTGATTTTACCGCGAGCAAGTATAAAATTTTACTTTTATATTTTTATAGAATCAAAGTTTGATTCTTTCTTTCCCCGAGAATCTCATCGGTTACGCGAGAAATTAGCCCACGTTTTTATTATGTTATCAGATGTTATCCTCTCCGATCCTGTCCAACGTATACTTTTTAATGCCTATAAATAGTTGTTATTTTTCCTTGGAAAATTACACCAATTCTTCTCCCCCTGACAGTTGATACCTTCCTGTCAGCTTTCTTCCCAATTCTTCCCCTGATAGTAGATACCTTCCTGTCAGCTTCCTCTTATACTTCTTCTTCTTCTTACACTGCTGGATTTACATTTCATTTGCTAGTTCTGATCCTTCCTATTCATAATAGGAAGAAGGTTTGTTTAATTCTGGGGAAACATTTCGACCTCCTGAAATAGTTTTTTAGGACAGTGCTATAAAACACGATTCAAGCTACATTATATTAATTTCAGTTAACATTATTTTTGGCTATTTTGTGCTACAATCTAAGAAACTATGGCCTCCGGCAATATTAACACTTCACAACCTGCATCCGCATAAGTTACTATTGCACTACCGTTGGCTAAACCTTTTTCAGACGTCTCCAAAATTGAAGATTTTGCCAATGAAAACTTCAAAAGATGACAAGAATGTGTGCACTCTCTACTCGACATTCATGGAGTGACCTATGCACTGATAGAAGTACAACCAACTACGACTATGGATGTCAAGAAGCAAGAATCCCGACAATATGCTAATAAGGTATATCGGCATACTATTTTACAAACACTTTCAAATGAACTGTTTGACGTGCATTGTAGCTGCAAGGAAGTTAAGCCAATTTGGGAAGCCTTGATAACAAAATTTACCGCGGAAATTGCCACTAAATAAAAATTCATCGTGAGAAAGTACAATCAATGGCAGATAGCAGAAGACAAAGAAATGAAAGTACAAATCACGGAATACCAAATGCTACTCGAGAATCTAAAAAATGAAGACATAAATTTGCCCGAAAAGTTTGCTACTGGTATGCTAATTGAAAAGCTGCCGGAATCGTGGACTGACTACAAAAATAACCTGAAGCACAAGCTAAAAAACTACACTATTGATGAGCTCATGAAACATATTTTGATCGAAGACTCCAACAGGAAAGAATTAAAGACTACCAAAGCTAAGGAGATGGCCATGAAAGCTAACCTGGTTCAAAGCAACAATAAAAGGTATTCCAACAAATCCCAGAATTACAAGCCCAATAATCCCAACTTTAAGAAGAAGAAATGTATTTGCTATGTTTGTGAAAAATCAGAAAACCATGCTGCTCAATGCAGGTACAAAAAGAAAGGTGACAAAGCAAATGGCTATCCTCCTAAGGTTAATTTAGGTGAAGGGGACGATATAATTGCTGCAGTCATCTCTCAAGTCAATATAGCAGCTCATGTAAAAGAGTGGGTAGTAGACTCTGGGGTTACTCGGCACATATGTGCAAATCAAGAAGCGTTTTTCTCCTATATTCCAATAGGGGATGATGAAGAGGTAATCTACCTTGAAGACTCACGAACTGCTAAAGTTCTGGGAAAGGGCAAAATTTTCTTGAAACTTACTTCAGGAAAAACTTTGACCCTCAATGATGTGCTGCATGTGCCAAATATCCGAGCAAATCTGGTTTCTGTAGTACTGCTAAGAAAAGTTGGGGTGAAAGTGTCATTTGAATCTGACAAGATTGTAATGACAAAAAATAATGTATTTGTGGGTAAGGGCTATTGTAATCAGGGACTTTTTGTACTCAATATTTCAAATGTGATTAATGAAAATGCATATTTTTCTGCTTATATTGTTGATTCAATTTCTTTATGGCATGTTAGATTAGGACATATTAATGTTAGCTACATAACGAAAATGCAATCAATCGGGTTACTTTCTAGTATCAATAATAATAACATGGAAAAATGTCAAATATGTGTAGAAACTAAAATAACAAAGAACAGTTGTGTAACTGTTCAAAGAGAAACTGAACTACTAAATTTAATTTACATAGATTTAGATGATTTAAAACAAACTATGACTAGAGGAAGAAAAAGATATTATGTTACTTTTATAGATGATTATTCTAGATACACTAAACTTTATTTACTTAGAAATAAAGATGATACTCATAATGCCTTTTTATCTTATAAGTTTGAGGTAGAAAATCAACTCAATAAAAAGATAAAAAGAATCAGATTAGATAGAGGAGGTGAATATTTAGCTTTAGACAAGTTTTGTGATTATGAAGGTATAATACATAAAATAACACCTCCTTACTCACCAGAATCCAATGGAGTAGTTGAAAGAAAAAATAGAACACTAAAAGAAATGATGAATTCTATCTTAGTTAGTTTTCATGCTTCAGATAACTTATGGGGAAAAGCTATATTATCCACTTGTCATTTACAAAATAGAATTCCACATAAAAAGACTGGCAAAACACCTTATGAGTTATGAAAAAATTATAAATCAAATTTAAAATATTTAAAAGTATGGGGGTGTCTTGCTAAAGTGTTATTACCTGAACTTAAGAAAAGAAAATTAGGTTCTAAAACTTTTGATTGTATGCTTATTGGATATGCTGAACATAGTGCTGCATATAGATTTCTTATTTTAAGAAATGACGTACTTGATTGTAATACATTGAGACAAAGAATGCTGAGTTTTTTGAACACATTTTTCCACTGTCCAATAAAATTTTTCATGCACTTGTTGAGAAAAACAAAAAAATAACCTCTAAAGAGGAATTGAGAAGAAGTAAAAGGTCGAGAAAAGAATTTTTCTATGGAAATAATTTTCAAATCTTTCTTGTTGACAATGATCTTTTAGCTTATTCTGATGCAATTTCTTCTTTTGATTACAAGTTTTGGAAAGAAGCAATTAAACCTGAAATTAATTCTATTTTGAAAAATAAAACATGGACTTTGGTAGACTTACCGCCTGGTGCAAAATCTATTGGTTGCAAATGAATTTTTAAAAGAAAATATAATTCTGATGGTTCTATAGAAAAATACAAGGTTCGTTTAGTAGCCAAAGGCTTTTCTCAAGAACAAAATATTGACTATTTTGACACGTTTGCACCAGTAACAAGAATTTCTTCTATTCATGTTTTATTTGCCTTAGTTTTTATCCATAAACTTGTTGTTCATCAAATGGATGTCAAAACAGCTTTTTTAAATGGCAATTTAGAAGAAGAAATTTATATGGTTCAACCTGAAGGATGTGTTGTATCTGGACAAGAAAATAAAGTGTGTAACTTAATTCAATCTCTTTACGGCCTAAAACAAGCTCTTAAACAGTGGCATGAGAAATTTGATCAAATATTGATGAAAGACGATTTTTCGTCTGTAGAAGTGGATAAATGTGTATATACTAAAGTTGTGAATGATTAATATGTAATAATTAGCCTATATGTGGATGACATGCTTATATTTTGTACAAATATAGAAATTGTTAATAGTACTAAATATTTCTTATCTTCTAATTTTGATATGAAAGATTTGGGTGAAATTAAAATGATATTGGGTGTTAACATCATAAGGAGAAATGATGGTATAATATTGTCAGAAGAACATTATACAGAAAGACTTCTTAGGAAGTTTAAAAATTATGATGTGACACTTTTAAGTACTCCTTATGATGCTAACACTAAATTAAAGAAAAATAATGGTGACCCAATTGCTCAGTCTAAATATGCTCAGATTATTGGGAGTCTGATGCATTTGATGAATTTCACAAGACCTGACGTAGCTTATACAGTGTGTAGACTGAGTAGACATACTCACAATCCCAATAGTGAGCATTGGTTTGCATTAGTCGAGAGGTATCATGAATTATGGTATCGTATATTGTGGATTTTCCACTATATTAGAAGGGTACAGTGATGCTAATTGGATCTCGGATTCAAATGAGACAAAATACACTAGTGGTTATGTATTTACCCTTGGTGGTGGTGCGGTAGCATGGAAGTCAGTTAGACAGACAATCATTGCTAGATCAACTATGGAATCAGAATTTATAGCTCTGGAGTTGACTGGTTTTGAGGCTGATTGGTTAAGAAATTTCTTAGCCAATACTCCTCCGACTAAGGATCTGTTGCCTCCTGTATCCATATATTATGATTATCAAGCGGCAATTGCTATTGTTAAAAACAAATCATATAATTATAAAAGTCGATACATGAAATTAAGACATGATGTCGTAAAGCAGCTGTTTAAAGATGGAATTATTTTCATTGATTTTGTGAAGTCAGAATTGAACTTGGCCGATCCTCTAACTAAACCCGTAGGAAGAAAATTGATTCTTCAAACTTCAAAAGAAATGGAATTTCGACCAACAAGTTGTCAATAGAGACAGTAACCCAACCTATGTGATTGGTGATCCCATGAAATAGGTTCATATGGGTAATAACAAGTCAATATTGACCGTAAATCACTTCAAATTTAAGTCCCTTTGGAGATAAGTGCTTTGAGTAATTGTGAGGATGAGTTAAAATTCTTAATGAATTCATATCCCATTAGGGAGGTGTATTTAAAGCAGTATACGCTTGATAAATTCACCTATATGAGAGTGGAGTGGGGCTGCTCCTATAAGATTCCTTGATCAAATCTTTAGAGTTCTCATGAATAACCAGGCAGGCGCACGGCCTAAAAGCGCAAAATCGCGTTAACAGCAAAATTATGGGTTGTAATGTGATTGACAAAATCTCTGTCATACGTTAAGAATTATTGGTTCACAGAAATTCATATTTCACCAACAATTTTGTAGGTTATGTTTTGTCAGTCTAAATTTGGTTCATAGTCCAAAAGACACCAAACTAATTACATTTCACCCAAATAAATCCAGCAGATTATTTTCTTATCTTTTGTCCAAATCTTTTGAAATAGGAAGGAGATTGTTGTAAAATTTAGGTGTATTTCAAAAGTTTTGTCCTACATCGGAAAATGAATAGGACCTCTCAAGGTTTATAATGTTGGGTCTCTTATCGGGCTTGTGTCAAGCCAGCACCTAATGTGGCCTCACGTGCATGTGAGAAGGGCTTGAGTTGGGCCATTTCAATAGAAATCGATGGATTTGCCACCTGCGCAATTTAAATACGGCCCAAAGTGATTTTACCGCGAGCAAGTATAAAATTTTACTTTTATATTTTTACAGAATCAAAGTTTGACTCTTTCTTTCCCCGAGAATCTCATCGGTTACGCGAGAAATTAGCCCATATTTTTATTAATCAGATGTTATCCTCTTCGATTCTCTCCAACGTATACTTTCTGATGCCTATAAATAGTTGTTATTTCCCCTTGGAAAATTACACCAATTTTTCTCCCCCTAACAGTTGATACCTTCCTGTCAGCTTTCTTCTCAATTCTCCCCCTGACAGTAGATACCTTCCTGTCAGCTTCCTCTTATACTTCTTCTTTTTCTTACTCTGCTGGATTTACATTTCATTTGCTAGTTCTGATCCTTCCTATTCATAATAGGAAGAAGGCTTGTTTAATTTTGGGAAAACATTTCGACCTCCTGAAATAGTTTCTTAGGACAGTGCTATAAAGGACGACTCAAGCTATATTATATTAATTTCAGTTAACATTGTTTTTGGCTATTTTGTGCTACAATAGCATCTTAACATGTCCCTATTTGAATACTTGCCAATAGTCATGACACAAGGGCTCGATTCCTCTATTATGGTTTTCCTCCTCATCAAAATTCGTAAGAATAGCAAATTTAGCTACTGTAATTTATGCCATGAGTGGAATTTATAGCCGTAATCCACATCAGTTTTATCTTCTAATGACTTCTTCAGTTTATTAAGGAATGAATTTTGATTTGGGCCTCCAAAGTAGACCAAAGTTGCGATTCGTCCTTTGAAAGTAAGCAAGTTCTAATAAAGTCCTCCAAACTCAAAAATTCGTTCCAATTGAGGCCTTGTACCAACTCAGATATGGTTATTAAAGTTCAACCAAATTTGAGTTGTATATTGAAATCTTACAATTTGTTTAGGAACTTCAAAGCAATTAATCTCCTCTGCTAATGAGCCGAAAAGAATAAAATGTTTCTTCGAATCTGATTTGAAGATTTATCATAGTGGCATAACCTTTTCCAGATTAGATGAACAGTAATTCATCCTTTTTAATTCATTTAGCTGATAGGTTAATAGTAGTTTTGAAGTCCTTAGAATTGGTAAGGTTTTACTTTGCGACTTGAAATTTTGGTCAAAAGTGATTGACCAAACATGAATTGATGAAAGGGTTCATTTAAAACAATTTTTTTGTGTTTTGAAGACTTAATTAAGACTTATTCAAATTCAAGGATTGAATCAACATTTTAGTTTATTTTGGAGGACCAAATCAGAATTTACCCTTTATTAAATTTTCGCCAAGTTCTTGATGTGTTCCATTGGAACAATCCACTTGTTCATTTGGTCCTATGCATGCTACTTATTATCCTTGTGGATTTCTTGAACCTACACCTTTTACTTGATAACATATAATTTGGTTAACTTGACGAGCTCAAGAAATGTTAAAATGGAAATGTATGTTGAAGAGATAAGATCAATTATTGGCCATTTCGCATCTTAAAGTGTAGAACAGAAAAATTTCCACCAAAAAATTGTAAGAGATAAATTTCATAAAATTAATATATAGGGAGGTAATTTACACACATAAAAATATGTCTGAAAGAGCGATAATTTTATTAAAAGAACACTACATTGTGGCAAGAATTTTATTTTACACTAAATTTTAAAAACTTAAACGCCTCGTTTTTGCAAGTATACAGATTGTTTATCGAATTTAAAGGATATTAGGTGTTGATCCCATAGACAAGATGGTCAATTACTGATGATTTTTTAATTTTTTTATTATTTAGACTATCGCAAATAAAGCAAATAAATCTATACTATTAACATGCAAAAAAAGTAGTAAAAATTGACAAGAAAATGTGTCTAGAGTTATGGAATTCCTATCTACTCATGCAAATGAAATAACTGACTAAATAAATTCATTATCTTGACTAGTTATGATATAATTTTCAAATGTATGTGATACACGTTTTCGCCGATGTATTGACCATACCTATAATTAACCCACACCTGCTATCGTGATATGAAACTAGTTATAAATTTATTAAATTTTATGAAATTACATGGAACAAGCTACCAAATTCACAAAGGTGTAACTCTACATTAGTGAGTTAACTCTCTAAGTTTAACACTTCTATGAACTAGTGTTAGATCACAATGGTTATTGAAGAAATTGATAATTGTTTATTATTAGTATTATTAAATAATATTTTGTGCTTATTATTGGTATAAATTAGGATGACTTGAGATATAACTTGCTCATTAAACTTCTAAATTTTGCAAGTTTCATTTTAGCAACCTAATGTGCAAAAAGTGCTTATATTTGTAGGAATTGAGAAGACACAAAACATCGAATCAAGTTAGATACACTTCAACTTCATTAGGGCTTGATTCAACAATACTTTGGAAAGGAAATTGGTTATTCAAGGCAACTATTCTTGAAGCAATGCATGAATTCAACTGAGGACATTTTGTTTTAAATCTCGGAATCGAATTGGAGAATAAAAGAAGCAAGAAAATGTAGCAAAGGAGAAAACGTTCAGTTCGCGTATAGAGCCCTGTTTCTCTGCAGTTTGTTCTGTAACTTGCTCTGTTTTCACATTACTTTCCAACTCAATTCTAACACAGAATTTCGGCTGCATATGCTCAAGAAACCCTAGGGGAGTGGAATGGAAACTTTATGTCTTGTTATTGGACACTTTTTGACTCTCTTAACATTATATATGTAATAATCATTAGACAAGAGAGAAGTTAGTCATTAGAAAGAGTTCTTATCAGATTTTAGCTTTAGAGTTTAGTTTTAGTCTTTTCTTGTTCTTCCTAACAAGAAAATTGTGAGAACAATTGGAGACTCCATTATACAATTCATTTTTGCTGAAGAGATAGAAGTTCATTAGGAGCTTGTTCATCATTTTGGCTAAACTTTCCTTATCTATCTTTTACTTGTGATTTAATATGTATTTATGCAATGAAGCTATGTTTTTTCTTGTTATATATCATATGAGTAGTTAAATTTCTAGATCTAGGGAGTAGATGAACCTTATGGTTACTTGATATGAGTTGAATATGATTTACACTTGTTACATCTTGTATTAATTTATCCATTTATGCATGCTTATCACTTGTTATTGTTTGATCACTAACATCAAGTCATTAGTTGTTATTAGTCAATGAAAATTGGTAATAATGATGGAACAACATAAATGGAACTTAAGTAGTAGATTGATAAGAATAGAGGTACACTTAAGTGGATTAACTTTACATTTCATGAAGAATGCAAGAGTAGATCTAGTTATTCACCATGAGAATAGGGAAAACTAATCTAGTCTAGGCTATTTCGTCATGAGAGTAAGTTTTGGTAACATTGGAAATGAATCCCTAGTTAAACAAGAGTAGTAACAAGAGATAAATCTATTCACTTGTATCTTTTGTGTCATAAGTGGACTCTACATCCCTAAAATCAAGTATTTTGTGAAATTTCTCCATTGTGTTTTGCAAACTAATTAGTTAGGTAACTTAAATTGTAAGTAATTGCAATTCCTCTTGCTTTTATTGATAGTTGGTCTAAATAATAAAGTAAGTAAGGTTTTGATACTTGTAAAAGTTGGTTCTTGTGGGATTGACCCGATATAGCCCTAAACTACTATTTGACCTGTATACTTGCAGTCAAATGGGTATATTTTGGAATTAAACTTGTACTCATATCTAGAACCTTTCAGATATAACACTTTTAGATAATCACAACTAATAGTATCAAGTTAATTATGATTGTAATAGCAAAAGTATTAAATAACTTGCTCAAGAAACAAGCTCAAATGATCATAAAAACTTCACTTAAGGATCATAACAAATTCATGTACACTCCAATGTTTACAAACTACCAAAACATAAAAGTTAAGAAAATAAGAACCAAAAGTATATTATAAGTAAATATAAGAATCAATACAAGAAATAAAGTGATAAAAGAGATGTCACCTATGTTATTTGAGTTCCAAACTCTCCATCTTAATCCTAAATTTCATCTATGTCTAGTTATATACAAGAATTGGATGAAACTAACTATACTAAACTATACTACATTAATGAACTAGAAAGTTCTAGTGAAAGAAACTATACTACATTTTGTGTAGTTTCTCTAGACTCCAAAGTTAAGCAAAAATGTGTCTTGAATGGCCTATTTATTGAAGAATCAAGCTCCAATCAATCATGTTAAAGTTGGTGCAAATTGATTCTTGGAATTGTCAAAAGTTGTTTCTTAAAGTTTCCATATCTTCTTGGATAGTTCCCACAGAATTTGACCAGAGAAATGGGTAAAAAACGTTGTGTGAACTAAGTGAAAATTGTAGAGTAAGTTGCATAGCCAAAATCAGAGATCCACGATGCAGATCCGTGACCTACACATCGTGGTTCAATTCACATTCCTCCTCCTCTTGCAGGTTTTGTAGTTTTTGACCAATTTTCAACCTTGTTCTGTGTTTGCACCAATTTAGACTACAAATTTCTCAATGATGGAAGGTGAATTAACTCTTGTACAAAACATAAAAATTGTAGATAATTGAGTTAGCTTTCCAATGTATGAAAAATCATCGCATTTGAATGTCTATAAGCTGATAAATGATCAAAATATCCTTTACTAGTCAATCTCGTATTTCAGCTTTTGACAACAAAAATGCATGGCTGTATTGCAGCGTTTTGACAATGAAAATGCATGAACCAGATTTCAATATCTTCATAAGAAATATAGCTACAGTATTTCAGCTTTTTGACCATGAAAATGCATGAATTGGACTTCAATATCTTCATAAGAAATACAGCCATATATCTTAATTTAAAAGTGGTTCAAGAATAATGTCAATCCAATGCTTGTATCTCAACTTATAGCCAAAATACAAAAAAGTGTCAAGGTTATCAACTTTTCGCCTTTTGAACTTGATTGCATTTCACACTATGATATTTTTGCACTTCATGTTTACTTTAAATTAGTTCAAATCATCAACAATCATACAAATATCTTCTCACTTCACTTTATTTGATGATTGAATCATTAAATCCTACAAAAGTACTATGAAATGTAAAATTCACTAGAAAACTAATTATTTAGTTATTAAAATAACTAAATAATAAAATATACTTAAAATGCATAAAATACACATTTATCGAAACACACTTAAAAAATGTAAATTACACATTTATCACATTCGCACACATTATTACAATTCAAACTTGAATAAGTACTTTGACCACGCCTCTTCCTAGTAATATGATCATATATTTACGTCTTGAGGCCTAATTCAGAATCAATTAGTTGTTGTCGTGATGAAATTTGTTCTTGCGGATCAGCAGTACAATTAGTCAACTACAATTATCCAAAACATATTGTAGTATTAACTGACCTACGACTGATTTAATTAGATGGAAACAAAGAATATTGAAATTTCTTGGAGGAAAATTCCCGGTGAATATGCGGTGCGTGTAAGATTTGATTATTAGTGATAGTGATTCGATGCATGCAAATTCATGGTTTGTTTGAAAAGATTACAAACGTAGCACTCCAACAAAAGGAACAAAAAAAAAAAAAAACTGAATTTCCAAATTGTTTCTGGTTCAAAAGTGGCTGTATCTATCTGGGATCATAGCACTAGCCCATATACATTAGATTGATTGTTTGACTGAAACTAGTTAAATTACTCCAATCCAACAAGGAAAGTTTCCTACGAGTGCAGGCACACAATTCACATGGGGTGCAGACTCTTGATTCCTAGCTTCGCAGTAGATGGAGAAATTAATCGCAAACCCTCTAAGTTTTTAAAAATCAATATTTGTTTTAAAAATCAAAATGCAAAAAATTTTCATTGGTTCCAATCTCATTATCATATAATTTTCTGTTGGCACCGTTAAATTGTACGTGTAAGATATAAACACCTATTTTTAGCTTTTGTGGATAGCACAATTTAAAGGGGTTTGATGTAGCATAAAGATATTAGCGAGGTTGAGAAATGAAAATTGCCAAAAAAATGTGATAGAGGGGAAAATAAACTGCAATATATATACTACAAGAAAAATCAACAAATATGCAATTGTACACGGTAAGGAGCCATTATTTTGGTCAACACAATCAAGCCATGATGGTTGAATCTTCAAGTCATAATTTTGGGACACAAAAGTCATAAGTTTCGACAATCTTCAACATGGTAAAGAGCCATAATTGTTGAATCTTCAACACCATCCAACTTTATATTTTGCTAGAAACTAATCAGTACTAACTTTTTATATTAAAAATTTTAAAACCACCATTGACAGTGAATCGAGAACCTCTAGAATTAACAGTGATAATTGCATTATACAACATAAACACTAGAGGAGATTAGATGAAGTTGATAAAATAATAACTGTAGAAAGTAACACAATAAACTTTTTTTTCCTGAAATTTGTGCACTAAAATTATATTAATATTTATATTTGTTATTTTAGAATTTATATTTGTCTTTTTTGTGTCTACATTACACGGTGCATTTGTCACTAACAATTATAGAGGAGTATGATTTGAAGACATTAGCCTTTTCCGTTAAATGTATTAGGATCCTACAATTGACAATTAAAATGTAAGCACTATTTCTTCAACTAAGCAACTGATAGACAAGTCTTTCGAACGAAGATAAAGGATTATTTAGTTACTTGCCTCATTGTTTTTTTTTTTCATCTTTTAAATTCAAAGACATCGATTTACCTGCAATATTTTTAATTGGAAATTTGGAAAGTTAAGTGATTCTGATCTTATAAAAAATTCTCAACCATCAATTCTCCTAAACTTATAGTTATTCTATTTTTCTTATCCCTAAAATTTGAATTTATCCATCCTAATTTTTTTACACTTACACCGTTTTCTAATATCCAAGCGATAAAGAGTAATATATTAAATATTCTTATGTATATATAACTATCAAAATTACAGTGCCTATAATACTCTCAAGTAAATTTCGAATATCTCAAGCAATGAAGGGTAACATTTTAAATATTTGCATGTATGTGTAACTGTAAAAAATACATTGCCTATGATGCTACCAGGATTTTATTTAATTTTAAATTATTGCTATACATTTTCTAGATGTAGATTTAAGAGTTCAAGCGTATTTTGCAAGTGTGATTCCCCAAGTGATTCCACAAGAGGTGTATTTATATCTTGGCCATAACCAGTTGACTGGTGAGATCCTTTTCTTTTGTACACGTCTAATTTTCCTTTGCACATTTCATATTTTCATCACTCTATTTATTGTCACCTAGGAATAGAGAATTTTGACATGCTTGAAAATGGTTTGGCAATAAGATTCAAACTAATTTCATGTGAGTAATAAAGTCTTGTTAAGGTTTGCATCAAATCGTTATCAACTTATCATCATTTTCGTTTCCTATTTGGTCAAATTATCACTTTCGTTGAGGTGAACAATGAGAGCAATGATTAATTCCCTACAAGAATGCTATCAAATATTGTATAGAATTATGGTCAAAGATTGTAAGCGTGATAATCACGAAAATGAACTCATAATTGTTTTTTTTTTCTTCGAAATGCGATCCACCTTCATGATGAAATTGCTGTATACATCATACCCATTTTTAATAATCACGTAGAGCCCAACGGAGATAGGTTTAATTAGCCATCTCTTTGATATATCCAACTCTTTCAGAGATTTTGTTGAAATACCATTGGTTTTTGTTAAAGATTTTGCTTGATTAAATAATTTGTTGTTCCTCTTCACCTTTGCTTCTTCAATTGATCCTTCTAATTAAGACGTGCAAGGAAAGCAATGTTTAGATATTGATTTTGCCATAAAGGCAAGTGCATGGCAAGAATTAGCTTTAATATTTTAATTTTAATAATTAAGATTGAATTTCATTGGTCAATTTTTTGGGGAGTCTAAAATTAAATAATAATTAACTTTTATAAGAAATTTGCCGTTGTGCCCTCATCTTAACTGATAAATAAGTAGTTATTTCAGGGTTTGCAAGTGACATTCATCAAACCTCTTTTGATATTTGTTTGAATAACTTGAACTTTTGTTTTTGAATAGTAACTCTAGTACCTCCACATATTTCTCTAATTAAAATTTTTAAATTTACACCGTAATCCTCCGATTTCTTAACTTTCATGAATTCAAGCCTAGAACTCTTGTATTTTATCTCAAAACCCCACAATAAAGACTTGGGCATACAAATAAGTCCAAATGCATTATATCATGATTGAATTATTGAGCATTACTCCATCCATTCTGTCTCATATCATACTTTTCATTTTGATCTATTTCGAAATTACTATGGACCAAATTTGACAAATAACGTCTTATGAACTTGCCAAGTTTACCCTTTCTTGTCTTAAAAGAAAGCCTCAATGTCTTTGCTGTAGGCCCAAACTATCACGCTTCAATAGTTGGAAAAAACTCCCACTTGAAGTAGACGTGCATGTCTTTTTTTTTTTTTTTCTTGTCAGACATAATAGATTCTATACTACACCTACGCCTATCCTACATTAGGAGGAAGGAAGATCCAAAAGAATCAAGGGATAACCCGACAGGGATTGAATCACCGCCGACTCAGACAAATACCTGTACATCCGCTGGCGGAACATTCCAAAAAATTCTGAATATTAGAATGTAGGTCAAACGTTCATGTCAATACACCTACTTTGAATTGGGGCATATGCACACGCATGCTGAAGAAGCGCTCTCTAATTAGAAAAAGACTAGACCACACATGCCTTATTTCCGCCGTTGATGCTTTAGAGATAGACAAGGAAACTATAGCAAAACAAGTGGCGTGTCGTTAACTGTCGAAAAAAAAAGAAGAAAAGACACAACTCCGCAAGTGCGACAAAAAATTTAGGATAGATGTAGTACGTAAATGATGTTCAACTCACGTACGCAAGCCGTACAGTATCTTGTTATCTAGTTACAGTCCACACATGAGCACAAAATCGTTTTATCCATTTTTCTAATGCTCCAATGTTTGGATTGAAGTTTTTTCAGAAAAATTTCTAGGTTTTCGTAATCATATTTTTTTTAATCACTTTTTTACTTCACATATATCAAATCATTGTAGTAATTTTCTAAAAAAAAAAACTCCAGAAAATAATGATCAAGTTGTCAGAACCACAATATAAAGCATGAGCCAATATATAGTAATACAATAATTCATCCATTGTTAAAAGAATACGTTAGTTCAATCAAAGATATGTTTACCTTAAAAAACTAATAAAAGAGCAGCATATTAATTTATTACATCAAAGACATCAAGCTATTCTGGTCATTGAATACAATCTGTCAAAATTTGATATTATCGCTTTTACCATCCTGTCAGTGGTGGAATGCTTTGCTCATTTCGAAAGAAATTGCTTATTCTTAACATGAACCAATCTGTCAAAATTATTCTTGAAATATTTAGTCCCCCAAATGCTTGCTTTTTTATAGCTTGTATTCCCTTGAATATCATTCACGCCCAAGTCGAGATGCCTATAATACGTATAGACTGCTCTTGGAGACTTTGAAACATAGGTAGACAAGTAAGGAATGAATTTCGTTTTGGCCCTCTAAAATAGACCAAAGTTTCGATTCGTCCATTGAAAGTAAGCAAGTTCTAATTAAGTCCTCCAAACTGAAAAGTTGGTACCAATTGAGACCTTGTATCAATTCAACTCTGGTTATTAAAGTTCGACTAAGCTTGAGCTGTATATTGAAATTTTACAAATTTTTTAGGAACTTTAAAGCAATTAATCTCCTTTTAAAAAGAATAAAATTTTTCTTCGAATCTGATTTGAAAGATTTATCATAGTGGAAGAACCTTTTCCAGATTAAAGAAACAATAATGTATCCTTTTTAGTTCATTTAGCTGATAGGTTCATAGTAGTCCTGAAGTCCTTATAATTGGTAAGGTTTTACTTTATGACTTAAAATTTTGGTCAAACGTGAGTGACGAAAAATGAAGTGATGAAAGGGCTCATTTAAAACAAATTTTTTTTTTTTTTTTTAGCTCTGAAGACTCAATTAGGACTTATTCAATTTCACGGATTGAATCAACACTTTGGTTTATTTTGGAGAACCAAATCAGAATTTACCCTTTATTAAATTTTCGCCAATGTCTTGATGTGTTCCTCAGCAATAATCCACTTTTCCATTTGGTCCTATGCATGTTATTCATTATCCTTGTGGATTTCTTGAACCGACACCTCTACCTGATAACATATAATTTGGTTAATTTGATGAATTCGGGAAATGTTGAAATGGAAATGCATGTCAAAGAGATAAGACCAATTATTGGCCATTTCGTACCCTAAAGTGTAGATCTCAAAAAATTTCACTAAAAAACTATAGGAAATAAATTTTATAAAATCAATGTATGGGAAGGCAATTTACATACGTATAAATATGTGTGGAAGAATGAGGCATAAATCAATAATATATTATCAATCACACATAATAGCAATACCCTTAACTTTTTACTTTTCTCAGCTGATAACAATATATAGAATCCTATTTATAAATTGGATAAGTTGGTGAACAAGTATTACGACCATAAGAAATTTTTTAATAAAATACTAATTCATAAACAATAACACTACCATAATTTGAACCCTATAGAATTACTAGAATCTTAACTTGACTAAAACACTACTAAATAATAATATAAAAATTTCTACTTTTGAACCTTGATTTAATATGCCTGCATAAAGGTTTCGAGATGAATGAGAGTAACAATGGTCAAAGACGGGAACTAATTTCAAGTGGCGCCTATAGTCACCGTTTTAGCTAAAGAAAAAGTAAACTGATCAAAACAACAAATTTTGAATAATTTTGGTGACTATTTGTGCCACCTTTTCCGTTTGATTTAATAAAAAATATCTAACTAGAAATAAAAAAGTTAGCTATAATGATCAATCTACTTTTGTTGATATCTCACAATTATTTTAAAAGAGTAAATCTAATAATAAAAGGAAAATGGCCATTTTGGTCAATTGTCTTTGGAGTTTTGATCAATTTAGTTCCTTATCTATTATCACAATTATTTTAGTCCATTATTTTTGCCATAAAAAAGCCAATCTAGGCCATCTAACATAAAATTGAAAGTTTGTAATAGAATTAGTCTCGTATGTGCACCATTAAAAATAATCATTTTGCTCCATTATCATTAGAGTCATGTCCAATTTTATTCTTATACCTCACCGCATACCCATTGTTGTGTGTGTGTGTGTGTTATTTTGTTTTATTAATCTAATCTTTTTTCTAAATTTCGAAGGTAGGCTTATAGTGCACGATACCGGCTAAATTAAGGTTTTGTAATTTCTCATAAAAGTCCTATATTGACTTTGTTTTGTGAAAATGCGGGTTTAAATTCGTGAAATGACAAAATTGGACAAAACTTTAAAAATAATGGAGCAAAACGGTCATTTTCAACAGTGCACATGCATTGCAGGTGATTAACTTGGTTAAACATTTTTAATTTTTCATTGTAGGTTCTAGATTGTTTTTTTTTTGCCCTTTGTGTAAAGATAAGGAACTAAAATGGTGGCAATGATAGATAGGGACTAAATTGGCAGAGACTCCAAAGTCCATCAAAATGGCTATTTCCCCATAATAAAATAGCAATGAGTTAAAGAAAATGACTCGTGTATTTTGACAAAAAGAGGGAAGCATCATGGATATCCTCGAGACCATCGCAAAGAACACCGCCTCAAAAATTATTATTTCACCTTAAAAGGTCGCCGGAAAAAAAAAAGAAAAAAATTGCTAATTTCGTATATGTCACATAATCACAATTTTTTTATCCAAACCAGATAAAAAGGCTACCACACTTGCTTATAATTACCAAATAACTGGCCTACCTTGTCACTATTCATTCATTCATTGAACCTTGTATATTTTTATGATAAAACGAGATAAAACATAACAACGTATTTCAGATGTTTTTGCTGAATTTCTTTGAGATTGAAGTGAAAAAGATGATATCTACTTCTCTATTATGGTACTATTTTCAAACTCGTGTTTGGTAAATGGTATTTTGCAGCTACAAGCAAAGGAAAATTATGTATTCGAGAAAAGGACTTTTGAGCCTGATTTCTAAGAAAGGATCTGAGATGGACTTTTCTTTTCTTAATATTTTTCCCATTGTGGGTCATCAAATCTTCCACTTCTAAGAAATTACAACTGGAATTTTTGCTTGTTCCCTTCCTGTGAGTAATCGGCCATGAAACTCTCTGTTCCATTTCTCATGTGGTCTTTCATGCAAACTACAGATTGAAAGACATTAGTAGTAACATTGTGCAATTTCATTCTGGAATATGCAATTTTGAATCACGAAGATTTAATATGAAATGGAACTCTACGGAGGAGCCTCACCATGATAAATGGAACAGGAGAAGGAGTATTTAAGAAGAAACACTGGGTTTCATTTGGATTGAGGAATTTTAATGAAGCATTTGAAATTCTATCAAATTGTTTTAATTGTTTAGATTGCTTAAAAAACATTTGGGTTTGTAATTTATCAATTATTTATCATATTTTTAACACTAGAATAATTGGTGATGTACAAATCTAAATATCTCTCAAGAAATCTAAATAATTAAAAGAATTTGAGAGGATTTCAAACCGGTCGTTGAATACCTCATTACAAACGTAGTCAGAACATATTAACATGAGGAAATCATTCACTACATCAGGATAGCAATACTTTTCTAAAACGTGTTATAGAAAATTTTCAGTTCTTGGGATTTGTGATCTCGTAAACGTGTCCAAGAGAACTTCTGAATACGGTAAGAACCAAAACCTCCTCAAGAAAATTCTATAAATAGCACTCTAGCCCAATTCAGTTTTATCAAAGAATTCAATACAAAGAAAAATGGTGACTTCCCGCAGTTCATTGTTTTCTCATTTCTCATTTCTCATACTTGCATTAGCCATCCTACAGGCTGACGCATCAAGAATTCATGATGATTATCTAAAATGCCTACAATCTCAAAACTCAGACTCCATATCTACCATTGCTTACACCCCAAGAAACACATCATATGCATCCATATTGCAATCCACAGAGCAAAACTTACGTCCCGCATCAACCTCTCTATTCAAGCCAACTCTCATCCTTACACCACTTCATTCATCTGAGATCCAGGCAGCAATACGCTGTGCCAAGAAACATGAAATTCAAATCAGAGTCCGGAGTGGTGGACATGATTATGAGGGTCTTTCCTATGCTTCAACAAGCCCTTTTGTCATTGTTGATCTTAGAAACATTAGCTCGATATCAGTTGACAGGGAAAATCGTACGGCATGGGTTGAAGCAGGGGCAACTCTTGGCCAACTTTATTACAAAATCGGTGAGACAAGTAGGGAACTCGCATTCGTTGCTGGTGCTTGTCCCACAGTAGGCGTTGGAGGACACTTCAGTGGAGGAGGCTATAGCATGTTGTCACGTAAATTTGGGTTGTCAGTTGATCATATTATTGATGCCAAAATTATTGACGTGAACGGTCAAATTTTGGATCGACGGTCTATGGGTGAGGATCTATTTTGGGCAATCAGAGGAGGTGGTGGAGCAAGTTTTGGGATCATCATTGCATGGAAAGTAAGTCTTGTTTCTGTTCCTGAAAAGGTAACAGTTTTCAATCTAACCAAGACATCGGATCAAAATGCCACTCAGCTAGTATATCAGTGGCAACACATTGCAGACAAGATTGATGAAAATTTACTAATTAGGCTCTTCATATCGAGTTCCACTTCTCCCCAAACCGGAAAGAAATCCATAGTAGTTTCATTTACCTCTTTGTTCGTCGGTGGAATTGATCAGCTCCTTTCCTTGATGCAAAAAAGCTTCCCAGAGCTGGGATTGGCAAAAGAAGATTGCATTGAAATGAGCTGGCTCGAGTCCACAGTCTACTTTGCCAACATTCCAGGAGCTGCATCAGTTGAGGTCCTTCTGGATAGGAATTCGTCCAAGTCATATTTCAAAGGAAAGTCAGACTATGTAAAGAAACCAATTTCAGTAAAAGGTCTTGAAGGATTATGGAAAAGGCTTTTTGCAGAAGAAGAAGAAGACATGGAGGCACATTTCCAGCTACAGTTTAGTCCTTATGGAGGAATGATGAGTGAAATCTCAGAATCTGCAACACCTTTCCCTCATAGGAGAGGGAACATTTTCATGATTCATTATGCAGCGGCATGGGACAAAAAAAGCAATGCAGAATCCAAAAGACATCTGAATTGGACAAGAAGAATTTACAGCTACATGGCTGCCTATGTATCAAAGTCTCCAAGAGCTGCATATTTGAATTATAGGGATCTTGACTTGGGAGTTAATAAAATCAAAGGCAATACAAGCTATAAACAAGCTAGCATTTGGGGAACTAAATATTTCAACCAAAATTTTGACAGATTGGTACATGTGAAGACTAAAGTGGATCCAAGTAATTTCTTCAGAAATGAGCAAAGCATTCCACCGCTGTCATAATGGTGGTAGGTATATTGAAGGACCAAAAAAATAGAGTTTGTTTATGGTTATTTTCCTTTGCTCTTTTTTTTTTTTTAAATGGTTCATGGTACAATGCGAAATAAATAAAATTATTGCTTTTAGAATATTAATGATCTGTACTACACAGCAAATCTTTTGCCGTTGCTCTAGCTTCAATTTTCCTTGTGAACGCAGAGAGGAAATAATCTTTCTTGGTTCTGATTAGATTTAAATTCGTAGTGCTGTTATGGGTCGGAAGCAATTTGAAATTCTTTATGACTTCATAGGATGTTGTTTCCTTTTCCGGGTTAGATATTGAATAATTATAAGCTTATCAGTACTTGTTGCTTTGGTATACATTTTTACAAATGTAAGTAGGAACATTTGTGTACCAATTCTAAATGTCTGACATATATATGCAGGGTTTGAGTCCAATTATCTTATGGTGTTTCCTTTGCCGAATACTTGCCAACGGTCATGACACAAGGAACATGCAAATCACATCAATTTAGATCAAACCAGACTTAAAACCTCGATTCCTCTTTTATTGTGTCTCTTCAAATAGCAAATTTACCTGAAGAAATTTATGCTATGAGTGCATAGCCTGAACCACACCAAGATAGACAAAGTGTCGTCCTTTGAAAGTGGGGATAATTTTAGAAACCTCTGTTGTGGTTTTTGACAATTTCATTGACCTTATGGTTTGAAAAATTATATTAACCTCCCTTGAGGTAAAGGTTTTGGTAATAAAATCAATCCAAATAAAAAAAGTACTTTAAGGAGAGAGATAAAATTTTTATTCCAAAAATGTCCTTTATGCATGTATATAAGTTGTATTAATAAAAGGCTGAAAACATATTAATAAAAGTAAGGGAAGGCAAGTGCAAAGAGTAAAGAACCAGAAATAAGTAGTAACTAACTTTCTCTACAAATTTGGACCAATGATAGGGTGTAATTTGTTATTAAATTTATGGTTAATTTCACCTTTATCCTTGCCAAATATTGTTTTAATTGGCGGATGCTACTTATATTTGGTGTTTGGGCCTAATCACAGGAGATGGAGCGGAAAAATGCTAAAAAGAGAGATTTTCTTGCAGACATGCTATAAAGTCCAGATTTTCGGGATTGTGTGCACGTGGGAAGCTTCCCGAAAATTGACAAATCCGGTTCCAAGTTATGCTGAACCAATTCTTTCTCTTTTGTTGACTAGTAGTCCACTCGTATTAGGAAACAAGAAACAAGGAAATCTCGATGGTTGCCTTATCTTTCTCTTTTCCTTATTCGGGTAGGAAACTGAAAGGACATAGACTAGTCACTTAGATTAGGTTTGTGACCCTTTTTTTGTTTGGGATCGGCCGCAAGACAGGAGCACACTTTCTCTTCGTTCGCTTACCTTTTCATTCGAACATATATTACATCGTTTGAAGAAAAACAAGATTGATGTCAATGAATTCAATCTTTTCGCGTGAATATTTATCTATGAGATGTGACTAAATTTCTAATCTAGTCAAAGATCAACTCAATGACGCAGTCTTAAACATCTTTGAAATCGAACTAATCTCAACTAGTTTCTTCAATTTATTAATGTTTGTGCAATCTTTATTTTAATTTCTCGAGATTATTTCGTTAACTGAATGTCAAGGGCCCGATATTCAAAGTGACCTAATAATCTATTGCCAGATTAATCAATTAAATCCGTAATTAATTAGTTGATTAATATTAGTGGTAACTAGCATTTACACACGTTAGAAGAACGTGCAATCTAATTTAAATAGCCCTCTTAGTGTGTTATTGATTAGGGTCAAGCTTTTCTAATTCTTAATATAATTAGGAAATTAAATCCTATGATCGTACTTAGGATTATTTCCTGGTTAGGGGTGATCATCGGTCATACCTTGGTCGTCAATAAACTAATGAAAAATTGGCCGTCAGAACTTGTTGACGACTATAACTGACCTGTTAATGAATTGAACGGACCATCTTTGCATCAATGATCAGATGAATAGACTGTGTCTACGAGGTTGTATTTTTTGCTAGAGTTTGTCTACAATCGATTTAATTCCTGCTTACTTTCGTGAATTGTTTTATTAACTAATTGTTTATTTATTTTTGTTTGAGTTGTTTAATTGTTTCCAATTTTATAAAATTCCCCTTTCTCGATACTCTAGATGAAACAAATTATTCTCAATTCCTGTGGATTCGACTTTACTCACCGCTATTTACAAAATTTATAGTTTTGTTGAGTAGGTTTTTATTATTGTACAGTCTCGACACCTGTCATTTTTTGGCACCGTTGTCGGGGACTAGTGCTTGATCAAATTGTTTCTTTTTGAGTTCATTTATTTTGTTTCGTTTTGTTTTCATTTTTTCTTTTTTTCCAGCTTATGCCTCGTTCTTCTTGTACAGAAAATTTGGTGTATATTCTTGAAATAGAGAAGACAGCACGTAAGCTAAGGAAGGAGACCAGAGAACAAAGAGAGGAACAGTCACTTGTTGTATCCCCAGAGGATTTTTCAAGTGATCATTCGAGTGATTTTGAAGAGGAGGAAGCTACCATGGCCAACAATCGAACATTTAGGGAGTTGGCTGCTCCTGACTTAACTCAGTAGACACTATGCATTACTTCCCGCACTTAAATGAAAATACTCATTTTGAATTAAAATCTAGATTAATTCACCTCTTATCTTCTTTTCATGGTCTTTCAGGTGAGGAGTCCCACAGGCATCTACAAGAATTTGATATAGTGTGCTTGAGTATGAAGCCCCCAGAGATTACTGAGGAACGAATAAAGTTGAGGGCATTTCCCTTTTCTCTCAAGGACTCAGCAAAAGACTGGCTATACTATCTACCCGCAGGTAATATCACAATTTGGATGCAACTGAAAAAGAAGTTCTTGGAGAAATATTTCCCTGTCTCCTGAGCTGCAAGTTTGAGAAAGAAAATATGTGCTGTTAAGCAGCAACCGGGAGAGATCTTCTATGAGTACCAGGAGAGATTCAACAAACTGTGCACAAGATGCTCGCAACATCAGATAAGTGAACAATTATTAATTCAATATTTTTATGAAGGTCTTTATTTGTCTGACAGGAATATTATTGACGCTGCGAGTGGTGGAACACTGGTGAACAAAACTCCTGGAGAGACGTGGGAGTTGATTCAGAGAATGGCAAAGAATTCACGACGTACAATTTGACTCCTGAGATACTCTTTCCACTCGTCGAGTGAATGAGGTAGAAATTTCATCATTCAACAGTAGTTATCTAAATTGACTTCTTTTGTTCGACAATTGGCTGTAGGAAATACGCAGCAAGTCAAGGTGTGCGAGATCTGTACCAATATAGGACACTCTACTGATATGTGCCAAATGATCCAAGAGAAAAATGCTGAACAAGTCAGCATGGTTGGCAACATGCCCATGCCACGGAGGCAATATGATCCATACTCTAACACCTACAATCCTAGTTGGAGGGATCACTTGAACTTTAGTTATGACGGGAACTGACAGCAAAACTTTGGTTAAAATATACAACAAAGGTTCCAACCTTAATACCAGCCAAAGTCTCAACCTTTAACTTCTAATTCAGGAAGCTCTCTGGAAGATGTGATCAAAAGTCTAGCCACAAGTGCTGCTCAATTTCAATAGGAGACGAGGTCAAGCATACAAAATATGAGAAACCAAGTGAGTCAAATGGCAACCGCAATTAACCGCCCAGAATCTCATGTTTTTGGAAAGTTGCCATCTCAACCTGAAATTAACCCAATGAATGTAAGTGCTATGACCCTCAGGAATGGGAAGGAGGTTGAAGGACCCAAGTCGATGGTTCCCAAGGATAAGAGCAAAGATCACATTGAGAAAGAACTCGAGGAAGAAGGAGGGGCAGATACAAACCCTAAGGAGGTAATTTTTTGTTATGTTATTAAGAATAAATCTAACACTCCACCTTTTCCTAGATGGTTGGAGAAACCAAGTAAACTAGACAAAAAGAAGGAGATCTTGGAGATGTTTAGAAAGATTGAAATAAATATTTCTCTATTGGATGCAATCAAGCAAGTGCCAAGATATGCCAGATTTTTGAAGGATTTATGCGTCAATAAGAGGAAGTTGAAGGGTGATGAGAGAGTAGTGGTGGGGAGAATGTGTCTGCAGTGCTACAAAGAAAACTCCCACCCCAATGCGAGAATCCAGGTATGTTCACTATCCCCTGTAAGATAGAAAACACTAAAATTAGAAATGCCATTCTAGATTTAGGAATCTCTATAATTGTGATGCCAAAGACCATTTATGCTTCTTTAAATTTAGGACCACTAAAAGAAACTGACATTATAATTCAATTAGCTGATCGCACTAATAACTATCTTGAGGGGCTAATTGAAGATGTTCTAGTACAAGTCAATGAATTAGTGTTTTCTGCCGATTTCTATGCTTTAGTATGGGTGATGAACACTCCCCAGATCCATCCTTTGTTTTGTTAGGTTGACATTTCTTAAGTACTACTAGTACCAAAATTGACGTTAATAAGGGTTCACTAACAATGGAATTTGATGGAGAAGTTGTTCATTTTAATATCTTTGATGCATTGAAATACCTACATGAGTCTAGTTCTATTTTTTTGGTGACTACAATTGACCCTGTAGTGCAGGAAGTATTTAAATTTAATGGCAGGGATAAATTAGAAGTGGCCCTGACCAAACACCTCGAGTTGGAAATAACTTGTGATGTGGAGTTGAATGACGAGTTACAGTATGTGGTTGGGGCATTGCAGTCATTGATACATACTTCAGTGAGGTATAGGCTTACTCCTATGTTTGTGTCTGAGACTCACTAAAAGTTATTACCTTCTGTTGTGCAGGCACTTGAGGTGGAGTTAAAATCCCTATCGGACCATTTGAAGTATGCATATTTGGCTGATAAGGGAACATTATTTGTGATAATCTTGCAGAGATTATCACCCAGTCGAGAAGATAAGCTGGTCCGGGTGCTTAAAGACCACAAGGAAGCCATCGAATGGACCATTACTGATATAAAAGAAATCAGTCTATCCGTGTGTATGCATCGAATTAGGCTAGAAGATGATGCGACACTTGTCAGATAACCTCAAAAGAGACTGAACCCAATGATGATGGAGCTAGTGAAGAAAGAGATACTCAAACTCCTGGA
The DNA here is from genome assembly GCF_003713205.1 of Coffea eugenioides. Lineage (NCBI taxonomy): Eukaryota > Viridiplantae > Streptophyta > Magnoliopsida > Gentianales > Rubiaceae > Coffea > Coffea eugenioides. The sequence goes on along the minus strand of NC_040043.1, from coordinate 14,567,920 downwards.
TGTAGGTATAATTTTCACCATCTTTGACAGCCAGTGGGTGAACCCAGTTCAAGTGGTACCCAAGAAGCTAGGAGTGACAGTGGAGACAAACCACGAAGGAGAGGTAGTCCCAATTCGTAAACCTACGAGTCGGTGCCAGTGCATTGATTATCGTAAGTTAAATGCGATAACCAAGAAAGACCACTTTCCCCTCCCCTTTATAGATCAAATGATAGAAAGATTGACCTGTCGTGCTTATTATTTCTTTTTAGATGGTTTTTCAGGTTACTTCTAAATTGCAATAACACCAGAAGATTAGGAAAAGGCAACATTTGCATGCTCGTTTGGTATCTTTGCTTTTCGAAAGATGCCTTTTTGGCTATGTAATGCTCCCACCACGTTTTAGAGATACATGGTGAGTATATTCTCTGAATATGTAGAAAAGATAATAGAGGTGTTCATGGATGATTTTAGTGAATATGGAGATAATTTTGATGATTGTCTCGATAATTTGATTTTAATTTTGAAAAGATGCATCGAAACTAATCTAATACTCAATTGGGAGAAGTGTCATTTTATGGTTGAGTATGAAATAATTTTAGGTCATGTCGTATCATTTAAGAGCATAGAAGTTGATAAAGTTAAGATAGATCTTGTGTCTTCTTTACCCTACCCTGTAAGTGTGAGGAAAGTGCGCTCTTTTTTGGAATATGCAAATTTTTATTGAAGGTTTGTCATAGATTTCTCTAAGATTGGAGTACTATTGTTCAGATTCCTACAAAAGGACGTGGTATTTGTGTTCGATGATGAGTGCAAACAAGCATTTAGCAGGTTGAAGGAGCTATATCCAAATTGGGACCTCCCATTTGAGATCATGCATGACGCTAGTGATTATGCAGTAGGGGTGGTGTTAGGTTAGAGAGTGAAAAAAACTGTTCACACAATTTATTATACTTCAAGAATTTTGAATGAAGCTCAACTCAACTACTCCACCACAGAGAAAGAGCTTCTAGCTGTCTTTTTGCCTTAGAAAAATTTAGGCCTTATTTGTTAAGAGTTAAAATAATTATTTATTTTGACCATGCAGCATTGCGGTATTTACGGACGAAAAAGGATGCCAAATCAAGGCTGCTCAGATGGATTCTACTCCTACAAGAGTTCGACTTAGAAATAAAAGACAAGAAGTGAGTAGAAAACTTGGTGACTGATCATTTGAGTCGCATACCAATCATTGAGGAGGATTTTCCATTGAGAGAGTCATTTTCTAAAGATCAACTATTTTCTGTTAATTCACCCCCTTATTGGTATGCAGATATTGCTAACTATTTAGTCACTGACAAATTTCCTGTAGGATGGTCTAAGGTAAAAAAAAGATAAATTGAAAAGTGATGCTAGATACTACATTTGAGATGATCCTTACCTTTGAAAGCAAGGCGCCGATCTAGTGATCAGAAGATGCATAAGTGAAATTGAGTTTCATTCTATATTAACATTTTGTCACTCTTTTACATGTAGAGGTCATTTTGGGCCGAAAAGAATGGCTCGTAAGGTGATAGAAAGTGGTTTCTATTAGCCGACTCTCTTCAAAGATGCCTATATGTTCTGTAAGTCTTGCGATAGATGTCAAAGAGTGGGGAATCTTTCTCATAAAGATCAAATGCTACAAATCCCTATGTTTTTTATTGAAATCTTTGATTTTGGGGTATTGATTTCATGGGCCATTTTCCCTCTTCTTTCAGTTTCTTATATATATTACTTGCAGTCGATTATGTTTCTAAATAGGTTGAAGTAAAAGCCACCCGAACTAATGATTCTAAAGTTGTTGCAAATTTTGTGAGGTCTAATATTGTTGTTCAATTTGGAATGCCAAGGGCAATTGTAAGTGATAGGGGAAAGCATTTTTGTAATAGAACAATTGCTGTAGTGTTCAAGAAATATGGTGTTCTTCATAAGGTGTCAACTTTCTACAATCCTCAAACCAATGGTCAAGCAGAGGTTTCAAACAAAGAAATCAAATCGATTTTGGAGAAGATAGTCCGCCCAGATAGGAAGGACTAGAGTGTATGGTTAGAAGATACATTATAGGCTTACAGAACGACTTACAAGACACTCATTGGAATGTCTCCTTATACACTAGTATTTGGAAAGCCGTGCCATCTTCCAGTCGAGCTCGAGTACAAGGCAGTTTAGGCGGTCGAGCAGTGTAACATGAATATTAAGGAGGTTGGAGTTCATAGGAAATTGCAGTTGCAAGAGTTGAAGGAAATTAGGAATAAAACTTACGAGAATACTTTGATTTACAAGGAGAAAAATAGAATTTTTCATGACCAACAAGCCTTTAGGAAGATATTCGTTAATGGACAAAAAGTTCTTCTCTATCATTCAAGACTCAAACTTTTTCTCGGTAAGTTACATTCCCGTTGGATTGGTTCATTTGTAGTCATTTTTTTTTTTATTATGGTGCAGTAAAGATCCATAGTTTGAAGACAGATAAAAAATTCATGATAAATGAGCATCGTCTCAAACCCGATTATGAAGGTTTTCTAAATGAGAAGGTGGAGATGGTGCACCTTGAGAATCCCACTTATTCGGATTAAGAACATTGGTCATGTATGGTCAAAGATATTAAAGAAAGACGCTTATTGAGAGACAATCAATTCAATTTTTAGTTGCATTTTATTTATCTTCAAATTTTGAATTTGGTGTGTTTAATTTTGTTTTCAATGTTTCAATGGTCAGAAGCTTTCCTCCTGATAGGATGTACCCGCACCTTGAGAGGTCGTGGTAAAACATACATACTCCACTCCACCATCAGAAACGTTTCCACCAATATGACGTGCCCATACCTAATTGATGGGAAAGCTCATGTTTTAATTTCAGCAATTCTGAAGGACCAGATTACAGGATGTGCCCGTGCCTTGAAGGCACGTGCTAACGTGGAATTAATTAACTCTACAGTCAAAAGTGTTTGGACCAACATGACGCCCCCGTGCCTAAAGGGCGCGTGGTAACTCGTAATGTGCCAATGTCATCATCAGAAGAGTTTCTATAACTCGATGTGCCCACGTCTTGTAGTAGGGACGAGTAAAAAAAAAATTCCTGAAATCCTTTGCTCTTTCCTTTTTCTTTTTCTTTCTTGCTTTTTCTTTTCTTTTCTTTTCTTTTCTTTTTCTTTCTTTCTTTCCTTCTTTTTTCTTTCTTTTTTTTTTTTTTTGCTTCTCTCTTTTCTTGCTTTTCCCTTGAACAACCTGAAACCCTCATCCCACGCACATCACACTGCCGTTGCCACCTTCGCCCTATCGCTGCTCGATCACCGTTGAAGCGTAGCACCCCTGCCATCCACAACCATCGCACGCGCCTTTGCTGCGCCATTGTCCGTCGTTCGCCACTTGCCGTGCCGCTGCTGCTCTGCAACTACCGCAATCTTGGGTCGGCCGACACTTCATGCCGCTGTCATCGTCGCCACGGCCTTGTTGCTCTCCGCACCTTGTCGCGCCACGGCCGTTCCAGCCTCTCAATTGTCGCGGTTCCTTCAGGTTCTCTAAAACAAAAAAAAAGGGCGACGGGAGCACACAGAGACATCCGTGAGTTTACTCTTTCTCTGTCTTCGAGGATTTCATAATATTTCGTTGCCTATTATTGTTTGCTTGTGTACATTTTCTTTGCAATTTGATTATCGGTGCTTAGTTTTGCTGATTAACTTGCTAGAAATTTTGGGCCATTAGAGTCAATTTCTTCTTTATGCGCACTAGGGATATCATGGTTTGACAATTACTGATGCGATAGTTCATTAGTTGGATGATTCCTTACTTTATTTAGGGAGTACATTGGAGCTCTGTGTAAACACTTATCATCTTATTTTGTACTTTTCTTGATTGTTATCTTGATGGCTAAGAAAAAGTCCACTTCCAAGACCAAATCCCGTAATACCAAGTCCACTACTGCACCCCAACCCACAATTCCCGTCAATGACCTTACGTACCATTCATTTTCTTCAGGTAAACGGACACATTTAGATAGGGACAAGTTGGTTCATATTTCTTCTCTTGCATACTTTGGGGACCATTTAAATTTTACCAGGGCCCTGATAAACAAAGATACTCCCTTTGCTGTGAAAGACAGATTATCCCCTACATGACCCTTGACCCCCTTACCATGACTAACTTGGGTATTCGGGATGAGGTTGAGAGAATGCTTGACCCTATAGGGTGGCGATTTTCTATTGAAATTCGTTGTCCTCCTTTTGTTGAGCTGGTTCAAGAGTTTTATGCCATTTTTGAGTTTGATTTACCCACAGGGTATACGGTTACTACCCCAAATGTGGTTCGATTTCATTTGATGGGTCAAGAGTTCAGATTTTCAATTACTGAGTTTAATTTGGCATTTAGATTTATTGATAGAGCATATGCCGAGTCTAGGGAGTATGCTAAAAGTGCTTGTGATTTTATAGAACCATTTTTCTCTTATCATACTGAGATTTGAAAAGACATCTCGGTTGATGAGAACCGCTACGATCTTAGCCAGTCCAAGAGTTCTTATCTCAAGAACCCGAGTTCCCGTTATGTTGAATGCTTCCTAGCCTATAGTTACGCGGGTTCGAAAGATAGCGCAAGGACATTTTCTAAGTTAGAATTCTTCTTTATTTGGTGTATGAAATGAAATACTAAGGTCAATTTGGATTGTTGGCTAGCATCAAATTTAAGGCGGTCTTGGCTAAGAAGAATAAACCACTAATTCTTGGGTTGTATATCACACATTTGGCAATTCCTTTAGACGTTCTTGATCTTCATAATCATGATTTACATTTGGCTTATGACATGGACATTTTAGATGTCAATTGTCTTGAAAAGATAGGAGTTGTGGAGGAAATGGATGGCATATCTTGATTTGCACTTTCAGGGCCCATTCATGCACCAGTTTGTCGTCCCTCTACACGCGCAGGCCCTTCATCTACTTTTGGAGTTGCCGATGACAAGGCTGACCCGTCTACTTCTGCACCTTCTCCGCCGTCATCTTCTGATGCTGAATGGCAATATCTCTAGGCACAGGTCCACCATATGGATGAGTGGGTAACCAATATAGCGAGTCAAGTGGCCCAGATGTGTCCCAGAATTTGGCAACCTACTTCCATCATGTGGGTTTTCTGTTGCCCTTACCACCTATTCCCTACCTGTCCAAGACCCTCCTCCACACCTATTCCCTACCTGTCCAAAACCCTCCTCCACATTGTTCAGGAAAGTTTCTTTACCCTATCTCTTTTATTTGTTTTATTGTATCTACTGGGGATGATGTCTACTTCAAGTGTGGGGAAGGGATATGTAGTATAGTTGGTCTTGCTCCTTTTTGGTATTTTAAGTTCTTTTTGTTGTTTGTGAGCATTGTTGCAATTATTTGGGATTGACATTGGTTAGTTGACTCTAATTTTTCTATTATCAAGTTTTATTGATGAGAGCGTATCAGGTGTGAGATGGTTAAATTTGAGGAAATATCCTTGGTGAATATCTAAAATCTAGTGAGTTTTACGACTTTTAGTTAATTCTTCTAGGCATTGTGAATATTTGCTTGGCATTCTCTTGTGAATTGGTTCAATTATTAATCTTAGTTTTCCATGCTTGAGGAAATAAAGCAGGCTTGTGTTGTTTTGTGCAATTTGTAGTGCTATTTTGTCGATTGTTCATGAATAAGGTTGGCTATACTTTGATGGTTATCACTACCTTGTAGCCGAAGTTCTTCACCAAAAGTGTCGACATTTTAGTCAAAATGTAGTGATGTCCATGAGTATGTGGTTTTATAGCGATAAGAGCTGAGTACCCGGACTTCTTCATTTGACAGATGTCGAAATTCGTGTCAAAAGGCTTTAATGGCTAAAAACTAAGCCCCGACACAAAATTTATCCAAAAAAAAGTGTGTAGTCGATTATGTCAGCCTGCCGATCCATGAGTTTAATGTTAAGATTTTAGTTAATAGCTGAAGCATTTACTGGTGAATGTTGGTCAGATATTCTCTCTTCTTAGATTAGTTAGTTATAAGTTGGAGGAGTCCATGGTCTTAGGAGCTAACCGGAGGGATATTTCTTAGATCTTTGCCATTGATACTTGATTTGTGTTTCAATGGTACTTTGGCAATAGATAATTAGAGTGATAGCCATTGTTGGATTAAATTGCTAAACGGTCGCTTCTCATACTTGAGTACAAGCATGGTTTAGGTGTAGGAGGTATTTGTTATTAAATTTATGGTTAATTTCCCCTTTATCTTTACCAAATATTGTTTTAATTGGCGGATGCTACTTATATTTGGTGTTTGGGACTAATTACAGGAGATGGAGCGAAAAAATGCTAAAAAGAGAATTTTCTTGAAAACAGGCTGTAAAGTCCAGATTCTCGGGATTGTGTGCACGTGGGAAGCTTTCAGAAAATTGACAAATCCGGCTCCAAGTTATGCTGAACCAATTCTCTCTGTTTTGTTGACTAGTAGTTCACTAGTATTAGGAAACAAGAAACAAGGAAATCACGATGGTTGCTCTATCTTTCTCTTTTCCTTATTCGGTTAGGAAACTGACTAGGATATATACTAGCCACTTAGATTAGGTTTGTGACCCTTTTTTGGTTTGGGATCGGCCTCAAGACAGGAGCACCTCTTACTTTTTCATTCGAACATATATTACATCATTTGAAGAAAAAAAGATTGATGTCAATGAATTCAATCTATTCGCATGGAGATTATCTATGAGACGTGACTAAGTTTCTAATCTAGTCAAAGATCAACTCAACGACGCAGTCCTGAACATCTGTGAGATCAAACTAATCTCAACTAGTTCCTTCAATTTATTGATATTTGTGCATTCTCTATTTTAATTTCTTGAGATTATTTCGTTAACTGAATGTCAAGGGCCCGATATTCAAAATGACCTAATAATCTATTGCCAGATTAATCAACTAAATCTATAATTGTTTAGTCGATTGATATTAGTGGTACCTAGAGTTTACACACGTTAGGGGAATGTACAATCTAATTTAAATAACCCTCTTAGTGTGTTATTGATTAGGGTCAGGCTTTTCTAATTCTTAATGCAATTAGGAAATTAAATCCTATAGTCGTACTTAAGATTATTTCCTGGTTAGGGGTGATCAACGGTCGTACCTTGGTCGTCAATAAACTAAGGAAAAGTTGGCCATCAAAACTTGTTGATGACTATAACTGATTTGTTAATGAATTGAGCGAACCATCTTTGCATCAATGATCGGATGAATGGACTGTGTCTGCAAAGTTGTATCTTTGGTTAGAGTTTGTCTACAATCGATTTAATTCCTGCTTACTTTCATGAATTGTTTTATTAACTAGTTGTTTATTTATTTTTGTTTGAGTTGTTTAATTGTTCCTGACAAATTATAAAAGAAACAAATTGTTTAATCTCAGCACTCTAGAAGAAACAAATTATCCCTAATCCCTGTGGATTTGACCCTACTCACCGTTATGTACAAAATTTATATTTTTGTTGAGTAGTTTTTATTATTATACAGGCTCGACACCTGTCAACCAACAACTAGTGCACTGGATTACAACAGCTATTTTTTCAGGTCTTTGCCATTTTGCATGTAAAGGCAACAAAAAGCATTAAAGTGGATCTTATTTTGACTTGAAATAGCAAAATTTGTGGTAGGAAAATAGTGATTTTATGTGGATATATCAACCTGATGGTGAAGTATAGGTGCATAAACTATGGTCTCATCAAGTTAAGGGAGGAATCATGAAATTCAAATATTGCAACTGTAATCACAAGGCAACTGTGAAGATTTTTTATAGTGAAAAAAATCCAGATAAATTATCGTTTGGTGTATCCATTCGTGAGAGTAAATAAATATTTTGTTTATCAATTGGCACCATTTTGTAATTACAAGTTATTGTTCATTATTAAAGAGATTCCTAATAACAGTTTTCATTAATTAGTTACTAACAATTGATTAGTACCCTAATTACTTAATTGTCACGTATTAGTTTCTAATGAGCTATAATATCTCAAGGTATATGAGTAATTTTTTCCTATGTAATGTAAGTAATTGGACCCATAATTCTGCTAGGGGATGTCAGTATTTTTTGCAAACCTCAAGGGAGAGCAGTGCAATGTTAGAAATTTTATGAGATGTTTCTGAAATTATTTTGATAAGTCTGGATTTTGTGTGTTTTATTATTTAATGTTGGTGTGTTTTATTCATTTTTATAACTAATTAACTAGGTTTCTAATGAATTATGCATTTTCTGGTTCAAAGTGTGAAAAATTGCATTTTTAAGTGTTCAAATAGTGAAAACTTCATGTTTTTGTAGGTTTAAATGATTCAATCATCAAATGGAGTGAATTGAGAAGATATTTGGATCGTTTTTGATAATTTGAAGTGATTAAAAGGGATTATGAAGTGCAAAATGTTCAAAAGATAAAATGCAATCAAGTATAAAAGAAGAAATGTTTGACAGTTGTGACATCTTTTAGTATTTAATCTATATCTTGAGATAAAAGTATCAAATTGAAGTGATTTGTTAGCCATTTTGAAGCTAAAACATATCTCTACATTTTTTATGAGATATCAAAATCTAATTCATGCATTTTCATAGTCAAAAAGTCAAAATACAGTAGGCCATTTATGTTATCACAAATTGAAATAGGGAATTGACCAATCAAAGGTATTTTGTTTATTTCTCTGTCAAAAGAGCTCCAAATTAGATGATTCTTGATGCATTGAAAACCTAATTCAAAGGGGTGAAAACCTTTGTATTTTGTACAAATGCTACTTTAGATTCCATCATTGAGAAAATATCAATTGAATTTGGTGTAAAAACAGAGCAAAGTTGGAGACTGAGTAGAAAAGTGCAAATCTGTAGGGGTGGCAATACGCGGGTACAATATGCTACCTTACACTTGCATATTAACCCAGCATATTGATAAGGAAGTTGTGCAACTTGCACAGCTACTTGCTTTATTTTTTTTTACAACTTTTTACAGTTCAATTCTAGCAAGAATTTCGGCTATAGCTGTAAAGAAGAGCATGGAGACTCGTAGAAGAATATTTGAGGAATCTTAAGAGTATTTTACATCAACTTTAACAACTCATTTGGAGTTTTAATTCTCTATAAATAGGGCTTTTATTGAGCTTGTTAGATAACTTTAGAAGATTAGAGACACTATCAAAATGTAGTCTTTACTGATTTTTCTTAGTTCATTAGTATATCATAGTTAGTGTAGTTTGCCCATTTTGTACTTGTAGCTAGATTTGGATGAAGAATTGAGTAAGATGGAGGAATTCATGTCACAATGGCGACTTCTCTTCTATTACTTTCTCTTTTGTATTTGAGTTCATGTTTAATTATAATACAAGTATGGTCTTTTCTTTCGTTCTCTTCATGTTCAGCTAAAATTTATGTCTAAAGTTATGGATGAACTTTCTATACCTTGTTAGTGATATTTACTTGGTTATTTGATGATATTATTTTAATCAAATTATTTATCACTTTTGCTTATCTAATCATGATTAACTGATCATTAATTGTGATAATCTTAAAATGTTAAATTTACAATGAGAATTAAAATTTGACATTAGTTCAAGGAAGTGCTAAATCTAGAGAGTTTACTCAAGAAAGTAGAAGAGCAACTTTGTGGATTTAGTGGCTTGTTTCATGTAATTTTATAAAAAAAAAAAATGAACTTGTAGTTAAGTTGATTCACTATAAGAGTAGGTTTCACATACATTAGAAAATTTCATCATAACTAACCAAGATAATAACATTCAATTAACCAGTAATTTCACTTGTAAGAGTAGTGAGGAATTTCATAATTCTAAGAGCTTTCTATTGTTATTTTTATTATTTTCATTCCATGTTTATAGTGTAGATTTAATCTCTTATATTTGTGGCAGTCTAAATAATAAAGGAGTTAAAAAAACTATTGATAATTGACAATCTTCCCTATAGGATTGGCCCCTAATATTCCTTATATTCGATAAACAACTTGTATACTTGCAGAAAATTGAGTATTTAGGTTTTATTAAAATTTTGTGCATGGTAGAATCTCGTGAAGTTTTTTGCGCCGTTGCTGGGAAAGATTTGATTCAATATCAGTGCTAAGAATAACTTTATTAGTTTAGATATTTTTCCTTCTTTTTCTTATTTTTTTGTGTCAAGTGTCTTGTTTGTTATGTTTAGTATCTTGTTGGGTCTTTTGTTTTGTGTTTAATGTCTTGTTTTTGTTTGTATCTTTTAAACTATGCTTCTTGACTAATTTTGCTTCTGAGATTGTTTGAAAGCATTTTTAGATTACAAGGAGGATAGTAAATAAATGTGGATAAAAGCATGAGACAAAGAAATTCGACAATGGATTGCAATTTTCAAAATTACAACTATGAATGTAACCAATGGATGTCCGAAGGTATGTCTTTTGAAGATGGTTTAAGGAGTTTAAAAATTAAACTTGATTTTGTAACATTAAAAGTTCAATTGGACACCATTATGCATATATTTGAACAAAATAGGAATGATAAAGTTTTAAATTCTAATCATGTGATTTGTGACTTATGTGGAGGTTATCATACAACCTATACATATAGACAAGTACAAAATGTGGATTATTATGATAAATTTGGGCATTGCAATCCTTGTTTTAATTAATATGGCCCTGATTAGGGTAATTCTTTTGCTTATAGTTAGGAAAATCAATATGGATATAATGATTCTCTGTGTTTTTATGATTATCAATCCAAATTTGTCTATTTAGAATCAAAATTATCTTGGGAGTTAGCCATTAAAAGGTTAGCTAATTCACCTTTGTCTTAAGAGTTAGCAATTGAAAGGCTTGCTAATTCAACTTCTGATTGTTTTGATAAGGTTGAGGATCGATTAGATAAATTAGCTTCTCATTTTGGTAGAATTCAAAACTAATTGCATGTTGTGTGAAGCTATATCTTCTAATAATATGCAAGTTGACCCTATTGTGAATGATTGGAATGTTGAATGTGAAAGTAGATTGTATTTTGATGAAAATAATGAATCTAATTTGTGTTTCAATGAGAAAATGTCATTTCGCACGATTGTGTCTTGGGAATTAACTTTGAACGTCAAGAGATGAAAGTCAATGATTCATAGTTAACCCCTCCTGAGAAGTGTTTTGAAGAAGTAGGTTCTAAACATGTTATTATCCAAGAAGGTTATATAGGCGTTCTTTTGGAGTATTCTCAAGTGATGTTACTACAGGGTAATATCTATGAAACACTTGGAATAAATAAATCTCTTCCATCTCTCACATCATTTGAATATATGACTTTTGCTGTCAAACCACTTTTTGTTAATCCACTACGACCTAAAATGGTGCATTATTCATTAACAAATCCTCCTTGGAATATGAGGTAAAATGGTTAAACTAATGACTATAAAAAAGCACATATTGGGAGGCAACCCAATGTTTTGTGTTAATTTATTTCATTTGAGTGTTTTAGGGAGATCACGTGGCAATAGATGAAACTATGGGGGGTTATGTAATTTACCCTAGTTTCAATGACCTTTGCAAATAGATTGGTATTCATACTTGATTTAAATTAGACAATAATGATGCTATAGCATCTCAATTTGATTAAGGAGATTCTAATTTTCAAATTCATTTCACCTTAAGAAAATGAGATAGAATTTTTTTTTCCCTTTTTGCCTTTCATAATTCATCGTTCAACCGATGACCAAGCAGGCCTAGAAAAAAAATTCCCTGCTATTTCACTCGAACTATATATTCATTTCTTAATTTCAGGATCCCAGTCAGCACTAAAAACCAAATGGTTATCTAATGATAAACCATGTGCTAATTTACAAAGTAAAGACCAAAAGTACCACGAAAAGGAATGAAGATGACACCCAATACGGAGACCTAATAGCATTAGTGTTTTATGAAGATCATGTGGCAATGGATGAAACCATAGGGGGCTATATGATCAAGTTGTGAGATGATACCGTAGGGGGTTATATAGATGAAACCATAGGGGGTTAACATGATCGAGTTGTTAGAACCACAATATAAAGCATGAGTTAATATGTAGTAACACAATAATTCATCCATTGTTAAAAGAGTACATTAGTGCAATCAAAGATCTGTTTACCTTAGAAAACTAATAAAAAAGTAGCACATTAATTTATGACACCTTAGACATCAAGTGGTGAGATTCTACCATGCATCAAATTTTAATAAAAGCTAAATACCCCATTTTTTGCAAGTATATAAATCGTTTATCAAGTACAGGGATATTAGGTATCGATCTCACAGAGAAGTTTGTCAATTATCGATGATTTTTGAACTTTTTTATTATTTAGACTATCATAAGTACAAGTTGTTAAATCTACATTACAAACATGAAATTAAAGTAATAAAGTTAATAGAAAACTCCTAGAGTTATGGAATTCATCACTATTCTTGTAAGTGAAATTATTGGTTAATTGAATGTTATTCATCACTATTCTTGTAGTTATGAAATTAACTATAAGTTCATTTTTTCTATGAAATTACATAGAATAAACCACTAAAGTCATAAAGGTGCACATCTACTCTTGTGAGTATACTCCCTAAGCATACTACTTCTTTGAACAAGTGTCAAATCTCAATTCTTATTGCAAACTTAACACTTTAAGATTATCACAATTAATGGTCAGTTAATCATGATTAGATAAGCAAAAGTGCTAAATAACTTGCTTAAAATAATATCATCAAATAACCAATTATATATTACTAACAAGATATAGAAAATTTATCTATAACTCTAGGCATGAACTTAGCAAAACATGAAGAGAATGAAAGAAAAGGCCATACATGTAATATGGCTAAATATGAACTCAAATACAAAAGAGAAAGTGATAGCAGAGAAGTCACTCTTATCACATGAGTTCCAAACTCTCCATCTTGCTTCTTAATTCTTTATATAAATCTAACTACAAGTACAAGATAAATAAACTACGCTAACTATACTATACTAATAAGCTAAGAAAAAGTAGTAAAGACTACATTTTGGTAGTGTTTCTAGCCTTCCAAAGTTGTGAAAATATGTTTTTAAGCTCCAAATAAGTCATTAAAGTTGATGTAAAATGCTCTTGAAATTCCCAAAATATTCTTCTACAAGTCTCCATACCTTTCTTTACAGCTGCAGCCGAAATTCTTGCTAGAATTGAGCTGTAAAAAGTTATAAAAAGTCAGAGCAAGTAACTATGCAAGTTGTACACACATTACAGATTACGCACCCTTATGGTCGCGTATTGTGGGTGAGTTTTGCCTCCCATGCAAGTTTGCACTTTTCTTATCGGTCTTCAACTTTGCTCTGTTTATATATCAATTTCAACTTATATTTTCTCAATAATGGAGGCCGAACTAACTCTTGTACGAAATATGAAAGTTGCAACTGTTTGAGTTAGATTTTCAATGTTTCAAGAATCATTTAATTTGGAGATCTGTAGACTAACAAATGACCAAAATACCCTTGTCTGGTCAATCCCTTATTTCAGCTTTTGACAATAGAAATAACTGACTGTATTTCGACTTTTTGACTAGAAAAGCTCATGAACTAGATTTTGATGTCTCATAAAAAATATAGAACTATATGTTAGCTTCAAAATGACTTAAGAATCATCTCAATCTAATAGTTTTAGCTCAAGATATATCCGAAATGTCAAAAGGTGTCAAAACTATCAAGCATTTCTTCTTTTATACTTGATTGTATTTTATTTTTTGAACATTTTGCACTTCATATGCTCTTTAAATCACTTCAAATCATCAACAACCATCCAAATATCTTCTCAGTTTATTCCATTTGATGATTGAACCATTAAAACCTACAAAAATATGAAATATTCACCATTTGAACACATAGAAATGCAATGTTTTACACTTTGCACCACAAAATGCATTATTCACTAGAAACCTAATTAATTAGTTATAAAAATGAATAAAACACACTTAAACACTCAAAATGCACACTTATCATCAATCAATTCTGGTTATTCTTAACATGAACCAATCTATGAAAATTATTCTTGAAATATTTAATCCCCCAAATGCTTGCTTTTTGAGCTTGTATGCCTTGAATATCATTCACTCCCAAGTCAAGAACCATGTAATTCATATAGGCAGCTTTTGGAGACTTTGAAACATTGGTAGACAAGTGAGGAGTGAATTTTGATTTGGCCCTCCAAAATAGAGCAAAGTTTTGATTCGTCCTTTGAAAGTAAGCAACTCCTAATTAAGTCCTCCAAACTGAAAAATTCGTTACAATTGAGGCCTTTTATCAATTCAAATCTGGTTATTAAAGTTGACCAAACTTGAGTTGTATATTGAAATCTTACAAATTTTTTAGGTACTTTAAAGTAATTAATCTCCTTTTAAAAAGAATAAAATTTTTCTTCGATCTGATTTGAAAGATTTATCATAATGGCAGAACCTTTTCCAGATTAGAGGAACAATAATTTATCCTTTTTGGTTCATTTAGCTGATAGGTTAATAGTAGTTCTGAAGTCCTTAGAATTGGTAATGTTTTACTTTACGACTTAAAATTTGGTCAAACGTGATTGACCAAAAATGAATTGATGAAAGGGCTCATTTGAAACAAATTTTTTAGCTCTGAAGACTTAATTAGAACTTATTCAATTTACGGATTGAATCAACACTTTGGTTTATTTTGGAGAACCAAATCAGAATTTCCCCTTTATAAAATTTTTGCCAACGTCTTGATGTGTTCCACAGCAACAATCCACTTTTCCATTTGATCATATGCATGTTAGTCATTATCCTTGTGAATTTCTTGAACCTACACCCTCTGCCTGATAACATATAATTTGGTTAACTTGATGAACTCGGGAAATGTTGAAATGGAAATGTACGTCGAAGAGATAAGATCAATTATTGGCCATTTTGCACCCTAAAGTGTCGAACCTAGAAGATTTCACCAAAAAACTATGGTAAATAAATTTTATAAAACCAATGTACGGGGAGGCAATTCACACTCATAAAAGTTTTTGTGGAAGAATGAGGCATAAATCAATAATATATTATTAATCACACATAATAACGATACCCTTAACTTTTCACTCTTATCAACTGACAATAATATATAGACTCCCAATATGTAAATTGGATAACTTGGTAAACAAGTTTTATAACCATAAAATATTTTCTAATAAAATACTAATTCTTAAATAACAATATTATCATAATTTGACTCCAATAGAATTACTAGAATTTTAACTTCACTAAAACATTGCTAATTTTGAACCTTGATTTAATATGCCCACATAAAGGTTTCGAGATTAAAGAGAGTAACAATGGTCAAAGACCGGAAGTAATTTCAAGTGGCACCTATAGTCACCATTTTAACTGAAAAAAAAAAATTGATCAAAACAACAAATTTTGAATAATTTTGGCTACTATTTGTGCCATTTTTTCTGTTTGATTTAATAAAAAATATCTAAATAGAAATAAAAAAGTTAGCTTTCATGATCAATCTATTTTTGTTGATATCTCACAATATTTTAAAAAGAGTAAAACTAATAATAAATGGAAAAATGGCCATTTTGGTCAATTTTCTTTTGTGTTTTGACTAATTTAGTCTCTTATCTATTACCATGATTATTTTAGTCCATTTTCTCTGCAATAAAAAGCCAATCTGGGCTATCTAACATAAAATTGAACATTTCTAATAGAATTAGTCCCGTGAACAGTATGTGCACCATTAAAAATGATCATTTTGCTCCATTATTATTAGAGTCATGCCCAATTTTTTCTTATATGTCACCGCATACCCATTGTTGCATGTGTGCTATTGTTTTTCTAATTAATCTTTTTTCTAAATTTCAAAGATAGGCTTATAGTGCACAATACCGGCTCAATTAAGGTTTTGTAATTTCTCATAAAAAGTCTTATATTGACTTTGTTTTGTGAAAATGCGGGTTTAAATTTGTGAAATGACAAAATTAGATGCAACTTTAAAAATAATGGACCAAAACGGTCATTTTTAATCGTGCACATGCATTGCACGTGATTAACTTTGTTAAAAATTTTTAATTTTTCATTAGAGGTCCTAGATTTATATATATATATATATATATATATATGTATGTATGTATGTATGTATGTATGTATGTATATAAAGATAAGAAACTAAAATGGTAGCAATGATAGATAGGGACTAAATTGGAAGAGACCCCAAAGATCAATAAAAAAATCCCATAATAAAACAGTAATGAGTTAAAGAAAATACCCCATGTATTTTGACAAAAAGAGAGAAGTATCAGGGATATCCTAGAGACCATCGCGAGGAACTCCACCTCAAAATTATTATTTCACTTTAGAAGGTGGCTGGAAAAAATGAATAAGAAAAAAATTGCTAATTTCGTATATCTCACATAATCACAATTTTTTTATCCAAATTAGATAAAAAGGCTACCACACTTGCTTATAATTACCAAATAACTAGCCTACCTTGTCACTATTGATTCACTCATTGAACCTTGTATATATTTGTGATAAGATGAAATAAAATATAACAACGTATTTTGATGGGTTCTCAATATAAGTGCAAATTTAATCCAAAATATACCTGTTTGATTGCAAGTATACATGTCAAATAGTAGTTTATAGTATATATCGGGTCGATCCCACGAGGAGCAACTATTACAAGTATTAAGTCCTTTACTTACTCTATTGTTTAGACTATATATCAAATGAAAGCAAAAGAAATAACAATTCTTGCTATCTAACTATTTTAACTAAATAACTTGCAACATAACAATGGAGAAATATTACTAAATACTTGAATCTAGTGAGATAGAATCCACTTATAGCACCAAAGATACAAGTGACTAGATTTACCTCTTGTTGCTACTCTTGTTTAACTAAAGATTCATTTCCAAATTTACCAAAATTCACTCTCATAATATAGTGGTTTAGATTAGTCTAGTTTTCCCTATTCTCATGGTGAATAACTAGATCTACTCTTTTGTTTGTCATAAAATGCAAAGTTAATCTACTGAAGTGTACCTCTATTCTCATGAGTTTACTCTTTAAACTCCATTTATGTTGTTCTATCATTATTACCAATTTTTGTTGGATAATAACAACTAAAAACTTGCTATTGGTGATCAAGTAACAACAAGTAATAAGTAGGCATAAATGGACAAGTTAATACAAGATGTAACAAGTGTAAATCATATTCACTATATATCAAATAGCCATAAACTTCCTCTACTCCCTAAATCTAGAAATTTAGCTACTCATGTGAAATAAGACAATAAAAAGCATAACTTCATTGCATGCAAACATAATGAATCACAAGCAAAGAGAAAGATAGAGAAAACTAAGCCAAGGTGATAATCAAGCTCTCAAATCTTCTATATTAAAATGATTGATACAATAAATTTTCCAAATTTTTCTTACAAGTTTCTAGCTAGAGAGAATGTGAAAGTACTAAAACTAATGTTTACCAAGAACAACCTAGAACTTCCAAGGGCTCCCTCTCTCTTCAATGATTCTTACATATATATTGTTAAGAGAGTCAAAAAGTGGAAAAATGATATGACATAAATCTCCTCTTTTCTTTCCTAAGGAATCTTGAGCCTGTGCAGTCAAAATTCTAAGGTAAAATTGAGCTAAAAAGCAGTGTAAAAATAGAGCAAGTTGCAGAATAAGTTACAGAAAAATAGGAGAGAACACACAACCTAAGGCTGCAAATTGAGGTCACGTATTGCCTTCTAGACTGAATTCTTGATTGTTTTCTACTCCAATTCCTCACTAATCATCATGTACAGATGTTTGTTCATGCAATGCACCATTAATACTTGTATTTGATCTTCTACTTTCCGAATTACTGTTGAATCAAGAGCTAATGACTTTGAATCCAATCCATCTAGTTCCGACATTGAAAGCTCACCTCAATTCCTGCAAATATAACCACTTTTTGCACATTAAGTTGCTCAAATGAAACTTGCAAAATTTAGAAGTTTAGGAAACATGTTATATCTTAAATCATCCTAATTTATACAAAAGACAAACACAAAATGCTACTAATATCCATATATAATAAACACTTATCATATTTCACATGTTTCCCAGTAACGTAATCTTTCTGCTGAATTTCTTTGAGATTGAAGTGAAAAAGTTGATATCTACTTCTCTATTATGGTACTATTTTCAAGCTCGTGTTTTGGGAAATGGTATTTCGCTGGTACAAGTAAAGGAAAAATATGTATTCGAGAAAAGGGCATTTGAGCTTGATTTCTAAGAAAGGATCTGAGATGGATTTTTCTTTTCTTAATATTTTTCCTATTGTGGGTCATCTAATCTTCCAGGCATGCCTTTTTTTTTTTTCTGAAACGTTAGTAGACTTGCATTGATCTAGAAGATGAATTTACATATCGAGCAACGGCTCGTTAAGCTATACAACTTGTGTTCAAAAACACAGAGGAAGAGATGCTTCCTCATCCAACAAAATGCCTAAGGCATATAAGCTAGCATTAGCACTAGCGGTACTATTATCATTCTTATCTAAACAAAAATAGCACATTCGAAACAATGGCTTTAAACAAAATATGTCCTCTAAGATCATTGTTAACCTGCCATCCAATGCTTTCCCAAGCATTATTTGTCTCAGCACTTCTTTGTTTTGGACCCTTACTTTGATGTTACGCCTTCCCTTTTGCAGCGCTTTGCACAATACTAATCTGATTGCTGCAGCCGCGTCCGTGTTTTTGTTTCCATGACTTCTGTCCTTTAGTGCCCAGGATTCTATTGTGTCATGTGACCTCGTCTTGATCTCGACCCCAATACCTACCACAGCAGGCCTGAGTAGGGTAGTTGTTGTCACTGTCATACTTTTCAAGTTCTGGTCCTCTTGTGCTTCATTTCCAACCTCCAGGTCTGGTATTGTTTCTGCTGTACTCAAATCAGCTTCGTGCCTTCTTACATCCTCCATTTCAAATCAGCTTCCAGGCATGCCCACTTCTAAGAAATTGCATCTTGAATTTTTGATTGTTCTCTTCCTATGAAATTCTTGACTTGGGGAATTCATTACCAGAGCTTAAGCTTTAATTTCAAAACTGAACAAGATTCACTAGCTTCTACATTTAAGTAATCAATCAAACTAAAAGTACATGAAGTTAGGATGAATTGACTGCTATGCTATGCTATTCAACATTGAATTTATAAACATAATCTAATTGCTTTAATTGTTTAGATTGTTTAAAAAACATTTGGGTTTGTAATTTATCAATTATCTGAACATATTTTAAATACTAGAATAATTGGTGATTTACAAGTTTAAATATCTCCTAAAAAAATTCTAAACAATTAGAAGAATTTTAAATGATTTTAAATTTTTCGTCAAATCTCTCAATCCAAACGCAGTGATAATATATTAATACAAATAAACTACTCTACCTATACTATATTAATGAACTAAGAAAAACTAGTGAAGACTATATTTTTGGTGAGTTTCTCTAGGCTTCCAAAGTTGTGAAAATGTTCTCCAAAGGCCTCTATTTATAGAGGAATTCAAGAGTCAAATGAGTTGTTAAAGTTGTCATTTTTTACTCTTGAATCTTCCATGAGTTGTCTTTCTAATTTTCCAACCTTTTCTTGATCAGATACAATCGAGATTGATAGCTGGAATTGAGTTGGAAAAATTGTGTGAAAGCAAGGCAAGTTGATGAGCAAGTTGCAGAAAACAGGTGAGAATACGCGACTACATCAATACGCAACTTCAACTCGCGTATTGTATAGTCGCCTTTTGAGTTCTGCGTAGTCCAACTGCTATTTTCTCGATGATGGAGACTGAAATAACACTTGTGCAAAACATGAAAGTTGTAGCCCTTTGAGTTATCTTTCCAATCCTTAAGAATCATCTTATTTGGAGCTCTGTGGACCGTGATATGACTGAAATACAAAAGACTGGTCAGAGCTCTGTTCCAGCTTACAACCACAGAATTGCACTTCTATATTTTAACTTTTCGACATGGAAAACGACTGAACTAAACTTTGATGTCTCATAACAAAGGTAGATCTATCTCTTAGCCTTAAAATGGTATAAGAGTCATCTCTATCCGATGCTTGTAGCTCGAGATATAGCCGAAATACGAAAATGTGTCAAAGCTGTGAAACTTGCTTCCTTTGTTCTTGATTGCATTTCCTCTTTTGCATTACATATTCTCTTTTTATTACTTTAAACCATCATCAATCATCCAAATATGTTCTCAAATCATGTATTTGATGATTGAATTTTTAAACCTATAAAAACATGAAGTTTTCACCATAAAAATGCAATTTTTACCCTTTAAACTACAAAATGTATATTTTCACTAGAAACTTAGTTTATTAGCTATAAAAATAGTTAAAACACACCAAAACTAAACAATAAAACACGTAAAATATCTACTTGTCACTTTAATTGTTTAAATTGCTTAAAAAACGTTTGGGTTTGTAATTTATCAATTATCTAAATATATTTTAAACACTAGAACAATTGGTGATTTTCAAGTCTATATATCTCCCGAGAAATCTAAACTATTAGAGAAATTTGAGATGATTTCAAATCTTTCATAAATCCCTCAATCCAAATGTGTCATAACATATTAACACAAAGAAATCATTCGCTATATTAGGATAACACGCAACATAGCAATACTTTTTCTAAAACGTGTTACAGAAAATTTTCATTTCTTTGCATTTATGATCTTGCAAACGTATCCTGGAGAACTTTTGAATACGGTAAGAACCAAAACCTCCTTAAGAAAAATATAGAGCAAATTATCCTAATGGCCACTAAACTTTTAGAATTATCGAGTTTTGGTCATTGAACTAATAAAAGTTTGATTTTGGCCACTGAACTATCTAACATTTAGATTTTAGGCCATTTCGTTAGATTTGGTTATTAACTATGCCAGATTTGAGTGTCCACACGATTCATGAGACAAAAAGAAAGAGACATAGTTAATTATTAAATCTGACGGATAACCTGAAATCTAAAATTTAAATAGATAAATAGCCAAAATTAGACATTTAATAGTTCAGTTGTCAAAACTCGATAATTTCAAAAATTTGGTGGCCATCTTGATAATTTCTCAAAAATCTATAAAAAAAACACCATAGCCCAATTTAGTTTTATCCATAGTTATTATACCCAACCCACCCCGGCGGTTGAATCGGTTAAATAGATGAACCGGCCATGGAACTGGATCGATTTAGCAATTGGATCGGAGTTGCAGATGACTCGCTTTGAACTGTTTAACCCGGACGGTCGAACCGATGACCCGCTAAATCCTGCAATTTTTTATGAACCCGGCGGATTTCTGAAATTTTTCTAAAATTACCTTTTTATCCAAATTTTTAATTTGACCAGTCACACCAGTATGGGCATTGTTGTGTTTTTGACAATTAGATGAGAAAAATTGAAAATGAATTTGGGGATTAGGGTTTCTTTCTTTCTTTGACACTTAAATTTATCATTTATGTTTAGGGATAATTGCAGAAACCTCTCCTGAGGTTTCTGACATTTGCACTGACCTCCCCTGTGGTTTGAAAAATTACACTGACCTCCCTTGAGGTTACTAATCCTTTGCAAATTCAGTCCAAATGATTAAAATATTGTTTTAGGGTGTGAAATTAGAATTTTGTACCAAATTTGTCCTTTCTACTACATGTCCAATGAATGACAAAGTATTACAAATCAATTAACAATTAATAAACTTTAAGGAGTATAGTTTATAGGCAAATACATATTACCTATTTAAAGTACCGGCTTTTTATGGGTATTTTACTTTCAAACATTTAATTTTACTCTCAGGGGAGGTTTCTGCAATTATCCCTTATGTTTATGTATAATATCAATATGAATTCATGAAACACGTATGGGTATAACTTGTGTATGAACTATGAAATATGAATAGGTTATAACTTGTTAACATTTAAAAATTTATGTACTTATATTATAATTTATATATTTATTTAATTATACTTATATTTTTATTATATAGTATAATCCAACGGTTCAATCATTGACCCGTTGGTTGAACCACTGACCTGGCAACCTCATCCTCCTGCCAGATTGATGCCCAAATTGATTTTAATAACTATGGTGTATTAAAGAATTCAATACTTTGGACTCGGTTCTCCTCATTTGGTGGCCCACAAAACAAAGCCGTTGGTTGATCAAATCAACTTGACGTGAAGCAAACCTAGTGGCTAGTCTCTTGACTAGTACTAGAGCCACGTGTTTCGTTTCCTTTTTTATCCAAACCAGATAAAAAGGCTTACAATTACCAAATAGCTGGCCTACCCTGTCACTATTCATTCGCTCATTGAACCTTGGACATATTTATGATAAGATGAATAAAATATAACAACGTATTTCACATGTTTCCCAGTAACGTAATCTATTGGCTGAATTTCTTAGAGATCGAAGCGAAAAAGTTGATATCTACTTCTCTGTTATGGTACTATTTTCAAGCTCGTGTATTGGGAAATGGTATTTTGCGGCCGCAAGCAAAGGAAAAATATGTATTCGAGAAAAGGACATGTGAGCTTGATCTCTAAGAAAGGATCTGAGATGGACTTTTCTTTCTTTAATATTTTTCCAGGCGAAATTACATCTGCAATTTTTGCTTGTTCTCTTCCTGCGAAATTCTTGACTTGGGGAATTCATTACCAGAGCTTAAGCTTTAATTTCAAAACTAAACAAGATTCACTAGCTTCTACATTTAAGTAATCAATCAAACTAAAAGTACATGAAGTTACGAGGAATTGACTGCTATGCCATGCTATTCAGCATTGAATTTATAAACATAATCTAATTGCTTTAATTGTTTAGATTGTTTAAAAAACATTTAGGTTTGTAATTTATCAGTTATCTGAATATATTTTAAATACTAGAATAATTGGTGATTTACAAGTTTAAATATCTCCTAAAAAAATTCTAAACAATTAGAAGAATTTTAAATGATTTTAAATTTTTCGTCCAATCTCTCTATCCAAATGCAGTGATAACATATTAATACAAAGAAATCATTCAGCCAGTGCATTGCATCTGGCTACTGGAACCAGCTGCCTTTGTCGGCTTACGAATTGAAAATATCGGGCACTTGTTTTGATTGTTCCATTGTCTCCCACGCCCGATAAAATACTCACTAAATAAACGAGATAGAAAACGTGTTATAGAAAATTTAATACCGTAAGAACCAAAGCCTCCTTAAGAAAATTCTATAAATAGCACTCTAGCCCAATTCAGTTTTATCAAAGAATTCAATACAAAGAAAAATGGTGACTTCCGGCAGTTCATTGTTTTCTCATCTCTCATTTCTCATACTTGCATTAGCCATCCTACAGGCTGACGCATCAAGAATTCACGATGATTATCTTAACTGCCTACAATCTCAAAACTCAAACTCCGTATCTACCATTGCTTACACCCCAAGAAACACATCATATTCATCCATATTGCAATCCACGGAGCAAAACTTACGTCCCGCATCAACCTCTCTATTCAAGCCAACTCTCATCCTTACACCACTTCATTCATCCCAGATCCAGGCGGCAATACGCTGTGCCAGGAAACATGAAATTCAAATCAGAGTCCGGAGTGGTGGACATGATTATGAGGGTCTTTCCTATGCTTCAACAAGCCCTTTTGTCATTGTTGATCTTAGAAACATTAGCTCGATATCAGTTGACAGGGAAAATCGTACGGCATGGGTTGAAGCAGGGGCAACTCTTGGCCAACTTTACTACAAAATCGGTGAGACAAGTAGGGAACTCGCATTCGTTGCTGGTGCTTGTCCCACAGTAGGCGTTGGAGGACACTTCAGCGGAGGAGGCTATAGCATGTTGTCACGTAAATTTGGGTTGTCAGTCGATCATATTATTGATGCCAAAATTATTGACGTGAACGGTCAAATTTTGGATAGAAGGTCTATGGGTGAGGATCTATTTTGGGCAATCAGAGGAGGTGGTGGAGCAAGTTTTGGGATCATCATTGCATGGAAAGTAAGTCTTGTTTCTGTTCCTGAAAAGGTAACAGTTTTTAATCTAACCAAGACGTCGGATCAAAATGCAACTCAGCTAGTATATCAGTGGCAGCACATTGCAGACAAGATTGATGAAAATTTACTAATTAGGCTCTTCATAACGAGTTCCAATTCTCCCCAAACCGGAAAGAAATCCATAGTAGTTTCATTTACTTCTTTGTTCCTCGGTGGAGTTGATCAGCTCCTTTCCTTGATGCAAAAAAGCTTCCCAGAACTGGGATTAGCAAAAGAAGATTGCATTGAAATGAGCTGGGTCGAGTCCACAGTCTACTTTGCCAACATTCCTGGAGCTGCTTCGGTTGAGGTCCTTCTGGATAGGAATTCGTCCAAGTCATATTTCAAAGGAAAGTCAGACTATGTAAAGAAACCAATTTCAGTAAAAGGTCTTGAAGGATTATGGAAAAGGCTCTTTGCAGAAGAAGAAGAAGACATGGAGGCACATTTCCAGCTACAGTTTAGTCCTTATGGAGGAATGATGAGTGAAATCTCAGAATCTGCAACACCCTTCCCTCATAGGAGAGGGAACATTTTCATGATACATTATGTAGCGGGATGGGACGAAAAAGGCAATGCAGAATCCAAGAGACATGTGAATTGGACAAGAAGAGTTTATAGCTATATGGCTGCCTACGTATCAAAGTTTCCAAGAGCTGCATATTTGAATTATAGGGATCTTGACTTGGGAGTCAATAAAATCAAAGGCAATACAAGCTATATACAAGCTAGCATTTGGGGGACTAAATATTTCAACCAAAATTTTGACAGATTGGTGCATGTGAAGACTAAAGTGGATCCAAGTAATTTCTTCAGAAATGAGCAAAGCATTCCTCCGTTGTCATAATGGTGGTAGGTAGATTGAAGGACCAAAAAATTTATGGTTATTTTCCTTTTCTATCTTTTTTTTAAAAAACAAAATTTGTTCATGGTACAATGCGAACTAAACAAAAATGTTGCTTTAGAATATTAATGATCTGTACTACACAGCAAATCTTTTGCCGTTGCTCTATTTTCAATTTTCCTTGTGAACGCACAGAGGAAATTATCTTTCTTGGCTCTGATTAGATTTAAATTCGTAGTGCTGTTATGGGTCGGAAGCAATTTGAAATTCTTTATGTAAAACCCACGATTTTTAGCTCAATTTTTATTTCGGCCAATTAACTAAATGGATATTTACCATGAGTAAAAGTAAAAATAATTGTAGGATAGATTAAAGGATTAATTGAGGGATAAAAATGAGATAAGATAGGGTAAAGGTTCATGACAGTTAAAACTCTTATCTAACCCATTTACTAGTGGGTGGTTATTAGGGTTTGGCACACTTATAAAAAAAATAATTGCCTTGTTTGGAACCCAAGTTTTTTGCCAAGTTTGTCTGCTACAAGTTTTTTAAAAACTTTAGCTACAGTAACCTCAAAAAATTTCTCAAAATTTTTAAACTATACATTTCAAAATATTTAAAAATCTGCATATTTCAAAAATTTTTTAAAATACTTCTACAGTAAGTTACAGTAAAGTTTTAGATAAACTCCTAAAAAACTCACCTTCCAAACGGGCAAATATTATTCCTCCCTTTCATTGTCTGCCTTCCCTTAGAACGAGAGACATCAGAGAGTAGATGAAGAGAAGAAGGCGTCGCTGTCAATCAGTTAGGCAACTAGGCACCTAACCCTGTAAGTCTCAAGTTCACGCAAAACTTCTCTTTTAGTTCTAGTAGTTGCATTAATTATCCTAAAGATTTTATGGATATATATTATTGTTATATACATATTGATATTTGCGTTTCTATAAGAGATTAGGAGGATTCATGTTTGGATTAGTAGGAATAGGGGGATAGATTATAATTTTGGGATGAACAGATTACCCAATCTGTTAAAAAAAAAAAAAGGAAGAGGAGGGAAGAGCAGCGGCGGCTGCCGTTGCCCTGTTGTTGCTAGGCGTTGTGGAAGCAACGCAACAAAAGAAGAAAAAAAAATAAGGGGGAAAAGAGGGAGCCGCCCTCACTTGCGGCAGAGAAAGGAATTGCAAGGTTGACCTATTGGCCAACCCAAGACCCAAACGAAAAACGAAAAAAAAAAAAAAAAAAAAAAGGGACACTTGCTGGCGACAAAAAGCAAAGGCAATGGTTGGCCTTTTCCGCTTTTCGGCCAACCAATGAAGAACAAGGGGGTCGCCAGAAAGTCTGGCGACCATGGTCAAAGATGGCCAACCATGGGTCCTACCCGACGAAGAAAAAAAAAGAAAAAAAAAGAAAAAAAAAGGGGGGGCAATTCAGGGGTGGACCAAAATATAGTATAAAATTAGTAAAGATTTAATAAATAAATTTTAAATATAACTAGTCCATTTTTATAGTTTATCATGGATATTAAAAATTCAAGACCCAATTTAAGGCAATTGTGAAAATTGAAGGGTTAGTCATGTAAACTTTATACTTAATCAATTACGTCCAAGAGGCTTAGAGGGAAATCTAAAACATCTTTGTCTAGCTCTATTAGGTTAATGTAAACAAAGTGAGATAAGTTCTAAATAATTAAACGAAACGGTTAAAATAATAATAATAATAATGGATAATCATAAGTTATAAATAAGCATAATAAGATAGTAGTCAAGATAATAAATATGATTATGAGTAATTATTTTCTTTTAATTAGGAAACTTTACAAAGGGAGAATTTTCCAAATTAAGAAACTTTCTAAAAATAGAAACTTTCCAAATTAGGAAACTTTTTAAAAATAGAAATCATCTACTTTAAAAAGATGCTATTAGGGTCCATATAATGGTCTAGACACGAATCTTCGACTTACTCAGAGTTTGTGTATTTATGCATCTATAGGAAGTAACGACTAATTAGGGAACTCATGCATTTGATAGGTACGGTATAAGGACCTAAGGTAGTTCCATTCGAGCAGCCAAACAAAGGTAGGTGGTACTTACCCTTCTGAGATTTCAAAGGTGCAAAAATAAAATTCTTGTTTTCAATCTTATGTTGTTGTGTTGACTCGAAATATATTTGACTAAATGCTTTACTTGGATATTTATGAAAATTATATTTTTACTATACAAAAGTGGGCCATGTGGCTTATTTGAAACGTTTTGATATGTTATTATATACCAATTGAGGTGAATTTTTATGAAATCAAAGATTTATATATGTGACGTGTGGAATGAATTTTTGACAAGTAAAGCTCAAAACAGTTAGGGAATAGACGGTAGGGACTATAGTCCTGTCTAATCGCCATGGTAGCCTGGTATAAAATCCGGCCGATTGGCAAGGCCATGATAGCCTGGTATAGAGTTCGGCCGATTGACAAAGTCATGGTAGCCTGATATAAAGTACGGTTATACGGCCGATTGACAAGGTCATAGTAGCCTGGTATAAAGTCCGGCCGATTGACCCATGTATGGAATGAGACCAATCTGTATTCATGAAATCTATTAGTCGCCCACCTAGAAGGGGTTTAATCTCTAGGCTGAGTACTCAGTAGTCTGTCATTGCATGTACTTGTTATGAGCTGATCTGAAAGAATGATTTATGAGCTGATCTGAAAGAATGATTTATGAGCTGATCTGAAAGAATGATTTATGAGCTGATCGGAAAGAATGATTTATGAACTGATCTAAAATGAGACTTATGAACTGATATAAATTGATTTATGAATGGATATGAAGAGACTTGTGAATTGAGACGAAAACGATTTACGGCTTTATGATTTTCCATGTTCATTTATCAATAAGATGCTTTTAAATTGCTTGCCACTCGTTACTACTGATTGTTTTATAAATGACGTTACTTTCAAGATTATGGATGTGAATGATATGCAAACGATTTGAGTTGTACTTATATATATATGTATTTATAAAGTTACGAGTACATGGTCCAACAGAGGGGTAGATATTACCTACGGAACGACTTGTTGTTCAACCCATTTTTTACCATTTTTGCATATTCTGAAGAGTATGAATTGGTTTATGTAGAAGACTCTGAGGATGACTTTTACTAGTTTTAGATGAATGGAAGTTGGCAGGCTAGCTGCTTCTAGTTGTTAGCTTCAATTACTTTTGTCTCCGTTGTTTCAATTAGAGAATAAATGTATGAACGTCTTGAGTATTCGTAGACTACCTGTTATATGAGACGTGTACCGCATTTCATTTAATTATATTGTTTTAGTACTTTTAAAAGTAGTCTAGTTAATGTAGCCTTGTATTCTTGAGTGGGACTTGGGAATATGACGGATGTCACGTGACGGGCGCGTGCAGGCTCGGAGCGTGACACTTTATGACTTCATAGGATGTTGTTGTTTCCTTTTCCGGGTTAGATATTGAATAGTTTATAAGCTTATGAATACTTGTTGCGTTGGCATACATTTTTACAAATGTAAGAAGGAACATTTATGTACCAATTCTAAATGTCCAATTATACTAGTAGCATCTTATGGTGTTCCTTTTCCGAATACTTGCCAACAGGCATGACACAAGACACAAGGAACATGCAAATCACATCCATTTAGATCAAACTAGACTTAAAACCTCGATTCCTCTTTTATTGTCTTTCCCTTCAGATATCAAATTTACCTAAAGAAATTTATGCTATGAGTGGAATGCATAGCCTGAACCACCCCAAGATAGACAAAGTGTCGATGGAATGCATTGCTTTGAAAAATTATATTAACTTCACCTGAGGTAAAAGTTTTGATAACAAAATCAGTCCAAATAAAAAATTACTTTAAGAAGAGAGATAAAATTTTTATTCCAAAAATTCCCTTTATGTATGTGTATAAGTTGTATTAATAAAAGTAAGGGAAATCAAGTGCAAATAGTAAAGAACCAGAGATAAGTAGCAACTGACTTTCTCTACAAAGTTGGACCAACAGCTAGTGCATTGGATTACAACCGCTATTTTTTCAAGTCTTTGCCATTTTGCATATAAAGGCAACAATATGCATTAGAATGGATCTCATTTTCACTTAAAGCAGCAAACTTTGAGGCAGGAAAATAGTGATTTTGTGTGGATTTATCAAGTTGAAGGTGAAGTATAGGTGAGGAAACTATGGTCTCATCAAGCTAAGGGAGGAATCATGAAATTCAAATATTGCAACTGTGAAGATTTTTTACAGTAAAAAAAATCCAGATAAATTATTGTTTGATATATCAATTTATGAGAGTGAATAAATATTTGGTTTATCAATTGGCACCATTTTGTAATACAAACTATTGTTCATTATTAGAGAAATTCCTAATAGCTATTTCCGTTAATTAGTTACTAACAATTAATTAGTACCTTAATTACTTAATTGTCACATATTAGTTTCTAACAAGATATAATATCTCAGGGTATATGAGCTATTTCTCCCCATATGATGTAAGTAATTGGGACCACAATTCTAGTAGGGAAGGTCAGGGTTTTTTGCAAACCTCAGGGGATGGCAGCAAATTTTTAGAAACTTTATGAAAGGTTTCTGAAATTATTCCTTGAAAGTAAGTAATTTCAAATTAAGTCCCCAAACTAGAGATCTCATTCAAATATGGCCTTTAATTTTATCAATTTAGGTGTGGTTTTTAAAGTTTGACCAAACAGGAGTTGTAGAAAAAAATCATACAAATTTTTTAGGAACTTTAAAGCAATTAACCTCCATTACAAATGAGCTAAAAAGAATAAAAATTTTTCTTCTAATCAAATTTGAAAGATTTAACATAGTGTTAGAAAGTTCTCTAGATTAGAGGAACAATAATTTACCCTTTTTACTTCATTTAGCTGACATGTTAATTTCTCTAAAGTCCTTAGAATCGGAATGGTTTTACTTTACGACTTAAGATTTTGGTCAAACATAATTGAACAAATATGAATTGATGAAATAGCTCATCTAAAACAAAATTTTCAGTTCAGAGGACTTAATTGAGACTTGTTCAATTTTAGGGATTGATCAACACTTTAGTTTACTTTGAACGGCCAAATCAGAATTTAACCTTATTAAATTTTTGCCAAAATCTTGACATGTTCCATAGCAACAATCCACTCTTTCATTTTGGTCCTACGAATGTTACTTATTATCCATGTGGATTTCTTGAACCTTCACCCTCTACTTGATCACATATAATTTGGTTGACTTGTTGAACTCCGGAAATGTATGTCAAACAGATGAGATCAGTTTTTGGCCATTTGCACCCGTAAAGTCTCCGAGATGCAACTAATTTCAAATGGCGCCTATAATCACCATTTTAGCAGAAGAAAAAATTTACTGATCAAAACAAGGAACTTTGAATAATTTTGCGACTGTTTGTACCATTTTTTCTGTCTGATTTAATAAAAAAATCATCTAACTAGAAATAAATAATTTATTACTCATGATCAATGTATTCCATCGCTCAAAATGTTTTAAAGAGAGTAATGTTAAAACTGAAAAAGTAATGAGTTAAAGAAAATAAAAAATCGTATTCAAATATACCAATAAAAGTAGCAAATTGAAGGAAGTTGTGTTATAGAAAAAAAGAAAAAGAAAAAGATAAGTTAAAAGAAGAAAGATAAGTTGATCCGGCCCGCACCTGTAGTCTACCATCCATATTGGTGATAAAGTAGGCATTAGAGTGGTTCTATATGTGTGAATTGTTGGTCAATTGCTCTTTCTACGCTTAATTTGAATGGAAGCTGTCTAATTTGAATATTTATTGATTTTTGTAAGAGAAATACATGATCGAGTAAGAAACGGATAAAAAACGTGACGAAACTGAGAGGAATCCGGTGAAGCCCGACACCGGACTTGGTGCCCGACTTTGTCTGGAATTGTGGAAGATTGTTTTGAACAAAGTCTAGGCCCGGATCTTGGGCCAGTCTTCTCTGGAATTTCATGTTACTGTTTATTATTATGTCCCTGACCCGACATTTCAGTGGTCATTGCACCAATCATTAGTGAACTCCTACTAGAACTCGACTTTTGATAGTTCTTCAAGACCCAATCTTACCATATTTGGGCGACAACTTTAGGAAGTTATAAATAGAGGTGTTTAGGACTTTTTAGTGAGAAAAATACTAGGATAGCTCTAGTTCATGTTACATAACTTGTTTTCAACATGGAGACTAATGCATCAAAGATTGAGAAGTTTTTTTTTATTTTTTATTTATTCTCATATATTGTGTTTTTTGCTTGAATTCTTGGATTTATTAATGGATATGTTAAACTAATTTGTTTCTAGTGATAGGATTATGTGAAAGAATATTGGTTATTTATCCTAGTTAAATTCTTGACATCTGCCTTGATTTATCTATCTTGTTTTAATTACATGTTTATGTTTGGTCACGGTAAACATGCTCTTAGGATTTGTATGAACTAAGAAGGGATATACCACCAAGCACTAGATAAATAAACATATTTTAACCTAAAAATGAAAGTAGTTTAGGATTTGTATGACGTAATTAAAATTACCTAAGATTTTAAAAGGTTCAATTAAATACTAGTGATCTCGAGAGAGATGTGAGATTTAATTGGGTATAATTTAGATGTATTGAGAGATAATTTAAAATATTTTTTATGTGATGCGTTCTTCGCATGTTAAGAAATAATTGGATTATTAGTTCAAACTCCGGATCATATTCTGAAACCCTAATCTCTTGTCAATTATTTTCCCAACTTTATTTTATCTCACTTGATTATTTACTTTATTTATTAATTAGAGATTAAAACCCTTTGAATTTGAGCTTTATTATTTTCGATAATAATTAAAGTAGAGAAAATTAATTCATCCTTGTAGGTCCAACCCCCAAAATTCTCCAGGTGAATTTATTATCATGATTGACTCCATACACTTGTAGAATACATGGATCAAGTTTTTAGTGCCATTATCGAGGATGGCAATGAATTTTTCTACTTTAGTTATTTTTTGGTATTATATTTTCAATTTTTTGCTTTAGTTTTTATTTATTTTTTTAGGTTCTTGGTTTATGACCTAATCTCAAAAAGGCAAATTGGAATTTGATTCTGAGATTGAGAAAACTGCAACGAAGTTGAAAAGGCAAGCATAGTTGTGAAAACAATCTTTGTAGCAATCCTTACCTGGAATTCATATTGCTCTACACTTAATCAGATAGTTCAAAAGAAGATGAGATGGCAGTGACCAATCCATTGATGCTAACAACAATATTAGAATCTGCCATCTTCTCCACCTGTTGGACTTCATTTTAGAGACATCATATGTCCCATGTGTTAAACTAACTATGTACATGTGAATGTACTACACAGCGGAAATCTAAATACACTTATCTCTAACCATTGTTGTCAAGCACAAATTAATCTCTTCTTGTGTCTTTGACTCCTTCTTGTCTATTCTAACAAAACAAAATATGTAGAAGAAGGAAAAGTAAAAGGAGAATTTAGAATAAGGATCTTCTAACCTATGCCTAACCCAAAAGTGCACAATTGATGGAATACCACAGATTATTTATAGGTTAAGCTAGGGACCCTTACTAGAAAATACAAAAATTCCTAGGGTTTCCTTCCATCAAGGAAATCTTGCCAAAATTCATAACTGAAAATAACATTTTCTGACTAATTGATTGATTTCATTGATTAATTCATTGAATAAGATATCAATTAACAAAGATATCAATCAATCATTAACAAATGAGAGACACTAATTAATTATTGACAAAATATCAATCAATTAATCAAAATATCAATCACCAATCATTATCTGATGGGAGATGCTAATTAATTATTAACAAAATATCAATCAATTAATTATGATATCAGTCACTTTAGAATCAATCATGTGGATCATAATTGACTCAAAAAGAGGCAAGTCTTACATTCTCCCACTTGACCCATGTGAAATAATCAAATAACTTATGAGTGACTAACTACTTAAAAAATGGCCATAAACCTTGTTTGTCACTCACCAAATTTAGCAGTTATGTAATAGTTACTTAATTAGAAAATAATAATACACGAATCATGTTGGTTATGCTCTCATGGCAAACACTTCCTTCCATGTACTACAATGTATTATACTTCCTAGTAAAGTGCTTTAAAAGAACTTTATGAATAACTTCATATAAGTTATTCAGGGTCCAACTTTATGGATCACATGATTCTTACTTTATACATGAACAACAATGTGCACAAAATTATGTAAATATAAATATCTCGAGTGTCTAGGCAATAACAATAGTTTGAGAATAATAGCAAAATACTAAATGAACTACTAAGTTCCATATGAGTTATTTGATAATTAACAACTCAGCCGACAATCTTTAATTGTTTGATAAAAAATAATAGCTCCTTATTGCATACTCTTTTTTTTTTTTTTTTTTTTTGTCGAAACGATAGATGTCCTATAACCGAATCTAGCCTAGTCTAAGGGGAAGGGGAGGGGGTTCGATGTGAGTACAGACTCCATCGATGAAGGTCAATTAAGACCGCCACAAATTGTGGCAAATTTGTGGGAGGCAGGGATTGAACCCCTGACCTCCAGCATCACCTTTAATGGTGATGACCACTGGACCAAATGGCCAGTGGCCCTTATTGCATACTCAATAGCTAACTTTTTGCTTTTCAAATAACTATTGAATACTTTATGTTGACTTGCCTATTTTGACTCCCACTCTTTCATGTATACATAATGAAAGGGTATAGTCAAATCAAATATCTATAATGGCCACAATACAATATCGACAAACTTTATGCCAAATAGCATATGACTGTGGTATAACTTCATAACCTCCTTGGTGAATTTATATTCATTCCAATGTATGATGTGAACATTATGCAATTGTTTACTATTATTACTTAAAAGTAATCAAAGAACTCTTCCATGAAGGCCTTAAGATAGATTAACTATTTCTTACATTCGACTTTGTGAATATCAATTATAGAAGGGTTTCACAAATATCATGATTGAGAAAAACTCTCATTTTATTACTCCCACTAACCTTAATATATATTAATTTACCAGAAAAAATTCTTCTAAAATCAAATGAAGAATAAATTAATATACTATTGGGAAGAACAATTTAAATTGCATTCTCTACAAATGTATTATGGTGACACATATGTACACCTAATTATCAAGAGTCACGTTAAGGACAGTTGTTTTCATATTTATCTAATGTAACTCTAATAGTGAGTTTCTAGTGTGATAATTACCCTAAACAAAATCTCTCAAAATTTGATAGAGATTTTATGGTAATTTGTGACATTATTCCTGAATATGGAGATTTCTCCATTTGTACCTTATGAAAACATTACCCAATTCATCCTTAAACTCTTGTAGGTATACAACATAGTAACTAGAGAACTTCAATTCTCTATAGAGAACATTTTGCCTCCCACTCTCTCAAAGATAACTCAATCAGTAGGTTCAAAGTGAATTTATCTTTATGTGTTTATTTGACAAGGAGTTTTTCAATTGATTGCTTATCTAAAATAATTAAATAATTATTTTGAGAAAAGCTATCAATTTTTCATATGCAAATGAGTCAAATATGAATCCTTACCATTTCAAAACTCCATTCCAGAGTCAAAACACTCCCACTTACTTCATGTTCTTAAGAAGATTAAATCTCCAGTTCTAATAATTCTTGAAGTGTAAAGGAATCTAAATTTCTTGAAGTAAGATAGCCTTGTTTCCTTTGTACAGCTTTTTTATGTGTAGGTTGATTACCCTCACAAAAATGAACATAATATTTTAAACTCGATTTCCATCCATACCATAATCAAAGTAGTGTTTAACAATATTGGAGGAAATTGTTTAAGTATATACTTCAATTTCAAGGCATTACTCACAAGATATAAAGATTGTCAAAATGCTATATCCACAACTATCTCATTATTTCCTTAAAGTACATCATTTGGATGTAACTAATCAAGAATTGCTTTTACTCATTAGCAATACTTCAAAATTATAAAATGAGTACATATAGGATAGTCCCCTAATTTTGTGTGCCTTCATTTTATTTTCTATCCCTCAAATTTCAAACTTCATTTTTCGTTTGAACAGTTACAAAGGTATCAAATATTGATCCTTTATTAAGTAAGAAAGGAACTTTATATTTGTTGAATGGTTACCTAATAATGAGATAAATATCTCTCACCAATCAAAAAGGATAGAAAATAATTCACAAAATTTTAGTGTTATAATGAAACTCTTATGGTATCTATAATGGTTGGATAGTCTACTCTACCTATGCAGTTTACCTGAAATTTTATAGTCAATAAATCTAAAATCTTTAAAGATTTATGATTTATCAACTCTTTATTTCCTTATAGAGATATATCTCAATCTCTTATGCCAAAATTTAAGGAGTTTCCCCAGTGATAAACATACTTGCTTCCAAAATAATTATTGTGATCAAGTGCAGTATATTGCTCAATTCAAAAGATGGTACTGAAAACTTTAGAAATAACTTCACTATTTTCAAAATCTGCTACTAGATAATGAGGTTTATAATCATACCCAATAGTAATTAATTTGAAAATAGAAATTCTAAAGTAATAAGAAAATAATGTTTTCGAAAAAAAATTTTCCTGAAATGAGCAATAATACATCACTTATCTTTATGTGAACATTTTTTAGTTTCTATAAAGAAACTTTTGTTCACTTTTCATATAATCAGAAACTTATTATACTGACAACATAAATTGACAGTTTTAGCCAATTTACCAAATATATCACAATTTATAACACTCAACAATTGAGATTTTCTTTTGAGTTACTTTCTCTCAAGGTAAAGTATCGAATATCATTCTCTTACAAACAACGTTGATCTTTATTGCTGTTTGACTTAATGAGAACAAAATTACCTTCCTTTCCATTTCTTCTTTCATGAAGGTTAAGTTTCTCTTATTTCTTAACCTCTTTATCCTTTCTTAATACACATGGTTAAAACAAGTAATTAACTATATATCTTTATGTGTATTATAAAGGTTTGAATGGTTAAGAAATTATGCATGAAAGAATAGAAATGACTCAATCTCAATTTGATGGGACTTTAATTGATGATGTAGCAAAATTCTCAACTCATAGAAATGAGCTAAAATACACTTCAATATTTAATTGTCACAAAAGAAAGCCTTCTAATGGTGCTAGTTAAAACTTGCAACAATTTCTTTATGGCTTTCATGCAAGATTTAACTATAAATAATTAGGGTTTGAACCCTATTTTATATGAATATGAAACAAAATGAGCAAACTATTAAATTGTTCCCAATTCTCATACTCAACCTCTATATTAGCAAATATATCCATATTATGAGAATGGTTTGTTCATTCTCATGAAAGTGCTAATTCAAAACTTGCACCAAAAACAAAAGAGAATGAATTTAAAAATCAAGCTAATAAGAACCATAAAATCATTGGAATGAAACACTAAATTAACAATCAAGAACTATATCATAAAAAAGCTATGAAATTTGTACCTTGATTTTGAATCAACCTTATGTCAATTCAAATAGTAAATTCAAACTTTTCTATGGACAAAGGTTGCAAACATAAGACTAGTAATCTAGAACAATGAATTAAAAAATAATTCGTACCTGTGATCATAGAAATATCTCTTAATTGACCCTCTAATTTACCATCTTATGTCAATTAATCTCACCAAAATAATTACCTCCCTGTGGGGCCGGATAACTATCTCAATGAATTAATTGCAACTTGATTTAGATGCCATTTTTTTTAAAAAAAAAAATTCTTTAATCACTCAGCAATACGTGAAAAAGCAATACAAAATTTCTCCAAACACCAATATACTTAAGATGCTATGGCTACTCCTAAGTTTACGGCGTTATAAGAAAAATTGTCAACAAGTCAATATGCTGACTAAAAATTCATAATTTCAATCACCAAACTGTATGTAATGAAAAACTTTTCTCATCAAATATTTGGGATACTATGGCTACTCCCAAATATATAATGTAAAAGTGAAATTTTTAGCATGGCATCTTGTTATTTGTCAATAGTCAAAAAACTTTATGTTGACTGAATTTTATTGAATTTTGCTTTCCTTTTATAATCACTTAATCATATGTGATTAAAGTTATTTACACCGTATATTTGAGATACTATAGCTACTCCCAAATATATGATGCAAGAAAACTTCTAATGAAAATTCATAGAAAATAAGTAGTCAACTTGTTGATTAGAAATCCTTGATTTTAATCACTAAACTATATGTGATCAAAATTGTAGTACACCAATGTTTGAGATACTATAGCTACTCTCAAACATAAAGTGTACTAGACTTTATAAGGATATCAAAATAGTCAAAAAAAATCTGTATTTTGACAAAAGAATTTCATAATTTCCATTTTTTATATTCATTTTTTAACCACCATCCTTTATGTGATTAAAATTCTTCATGCATCAAATAGTTGAGATGCAAGACACACTTTATAAAGGAAATTCTCTAAAATTTAAATGTAATCAACCATACTAATGTTGACATTAGTATATATGAGATAAATGAACAAAAGTGTAGTACACAAAATACTACATAATTCCAAATAACAATAGGAACGTGGAGGCAAACTCATATTGAAATCATGCCTTTAGATATTTATCTCAAAATAAGGTAGCAAAAATTCAATAAACCTGCAGATCCATTCATATAAAGTCAACCAATTATCTTGCATGGATTAATATGATATTAATCTTTTGATTGTTGAATATAACAACTCTTTATATGTTTCTCGAATTGTTATATTGTATTGATAACAACAATCAATACATATAATCCTTACAATCACAAATATGCAAGTCCAAGAAACATTCAAATTACTTGCAGTCATACCAGATTATTGGAGGAAATCTAAATGAACTGCATAACCAAATAAGATATCATACGAATGATACATATACATAGGATTAGTCAATAAATCTCAATTATTAAGAAAACGGACCATAGATCCCATGGCAAATTAAATTCGATTCATTCAAACTTGTAACGAATCTCTAAAACTTTTATCAGATTGCCAATAAACCATGAAATTATAAGCTGAACAACATGGTTAGAGGTTGGCTCTGATACCACATGTTAAAACTAACTATATACATGTGAATGTACTATGCAACGAAAATCTAAATACACCTACCTCTAACCACTGTTGTCAAACACAAGTTGATCTCTTATTGTGTCGTTGATCCTTCTTGTCTATTCCAACAAAATAAAATATGTAGAAGAAGGAAAAGTAGAAGGAGAATTTAGAATAAGAATCTTCTAATGTATGTCTAACCCAAAAGTGTACAATTGATGGAATACCACAGACTATTTATAGGCTAGGCTAGGGACCCTTACTAGCAAATACAAAAATCCCTAGGGTTTCCTTCCATTAAGGAAATCTTGCCAAAATTCATAACTGAAAATAACATTTTCTAACTAATTGATTGATTTCATTGATTAATTCATTGAATAAGATATCAATTAACAAAGATATCAATCAATCATTAACAAATGAGAGATACTAATTAATTATTGATAACAGTTAACGGGTCGATTGGTAACACATCCATCGAATATACTGTTATCACCTTGTTTCCTCTCCTCATTTCTCTCTCTTTCTGCAAATATTTATTAGGGTTCGTAATTCTTGCATGGCTGCCCTTCAGCCATCGGCTGAGGGGCAAGGATCTCCTACAGGAAAAAAAACTTTCTCCCAACTTTTCTCACAGCCTTCAACATCTCCTATCCAAATTCGGCAGGCAACTGTTTACAAAGGTGAAGCTGCGGTCATCTTCTCGAGAGCAGATGTGGAAAAACTAGCAGTGCCGTTTCGATGGGCTTTGGTTGGAAAATTTTCTCATGGGAGACCTTCGTTGGAGGATATTCGCAAGTTCTTTGCTTCTTTAAATCTAAAAGACCACATCTCCATTGGATTGATGGATTATAGACATGTCCTGATTAAGTGCTCTGCTGAAGTAGATTTTAACAGGATTAGGACAAGAGGGATTTGGCAATTGGGCAATTATCCGATGCGGGTATTTCGCTGGACCAGGGAGTTTCATGTGCAAAGAGAGTCATCTCTGGTTCCGATTTGGGTGGAGCTTCCAAATTTACCCATTCATTATTTCGATAAACACTCTTTGTTCTCCATATTATCTCCAGTAGGAAGACCATTGTTCCTGGATTCGGCAACGGCTGCTGGGACACGTCCTAGTGTGGCCAGGGTGTGCGTGGAGATCGATGTAGCGAAGATTGTTGTGCCAAGGATATGGGTAGCTGTTGAAGGAGAATCAGGATTTTGGCAAAAAATTGTTCCAGACAACATCCCGCCATATTGTTCATCTTGCTGGAGATTGGGTCATTCGTCTAGCAACTGCAAGAATAACGTTTCCAAGGGAGAACTTCAATACCACAATCATCAAACCAACCGGCTGCAGCAAGGTCCTAAGATACTTGGGGACAATCAGTATGGGTTAGTTATTACACCTACGGGCAACCCAAAAGCTGAAGGGAAATCAACAATGGAGGTTACGACATCGACTGAAGATGCGCGACCTGGTGCTGTTGCAGTCCAAGGAGCTTCCACATCTGAAATGGAGAAATCTGTTGGACCTGATCGGATAGCTGAGAAACAGAATACAACTCCTCCACAAGATGATAAGCTCAACTGCATTACTGCCCAAGCTCAAGCTGCCGAAGCTTCCGCTGCTGATGCAAATGGACAGTCGGTGGTTGATGATGACAGGGAGGGACCATTGCACAACGTTCAAACGACAATTGCAGGCCAAGACCATGCACATAATTGTGAAGGGTCCCATAATCTAGTGGAGCAAATCTTGGGAGATGTTCAACAGCAAATGGCCGACACTACCACATTGATTAATCATAATGCCGACAATCATAGTTGGAACAAAGGTGAAGGGTCCCAACCTGTTGAGGAGAAGCACTTGGGAGGTGAACATCTTCAACAGTCCAACACCACTGAGCTTGAAACTCTTTATGTCGACTTGTGTGGGGTCGAGGAGGAAAATTCCAAATCCGATGCGGTTGATGAAGCAGCTTTGCCAACTACAGCAGGGAATTTATCTCCAAGATTGGTTGTAACAAGTGAGAGGTCAGTGGAGCCATCAATTAACACTTTAAACATTGACCAATCTGTAGCTATGGAGAGGGATTGCCGACAAGAAAAGGTTAAAGGTGTGCGAGCTTACTTCCCATCCGACAGACAGCTACGTTCGGCAACATCATCCCATAACTCATTCCAGGTTTTTTCTCATGATTAGTGGAATATTTTGGAATATTAGAGGGGTAGCTAAGGCCCCTAATCTACGAAGATTGATTAAATTAGTTCGTACTCACCATGTTCAGTTTGTCGTGATTTGTGAACCAAAGTTAGACGAGTCCAAAATTGAGTCCATTTGTCTACGATTATTATTTGATCATACCTTTGTTAATAACTCGGGTGATATTTGGGTATTCTATAGTAGTCCTTTTATGTGTTCCATTGTGGGTAGATCGGAGCAGCATATTTCTATACATGTCCAAAGTCAATTGCTTTCTTCTCCAATCGTCATGTCTTTTGTTCATGCTAAATGCTCAGTGCAGGAGCGCCGTGTCTTATGGTATACCTTATTAAATGATAAGCCAATTTCTCTTCCTTGGTGCATTGGGGGTGATTTTAATGTTATATTAGCACCTCATGAAAAACGAGGGGGACGTCCATTTGCTATAGCGGAGGGGATGGAATTCATGTCTTTTATGGAAGAGGCCAGAGTTTTTGACGTAGGATTTTCAGGAGCTAGCTTCACATGGTCTAACAATCGGAGAGGAAGAGCTCGGGTTTCAAAGAGGTTGGATAGGTTTTTAGTCAATGGGGCTTGTTTGGATCTCTCAAACGCAATTTCTGTGCTTCACCTGGCAAGACATCCTTCAGATCATGCACCGTTGAAAATTTCATTTAAGGAGAGATCAGATCATACGCCACGGCCTTTCAGATTTTTGAACGTCTGGACAACCAAATCTGAACTCTTGGAGGTAATTCGATATGCTTGGAATCAAGATGTGTCTGGTTCTCCATTGCGTGTTTTGAGCTCTAAACTTTTGGCAACGAGGAGGGCTATTCAAACTTGGAACAAGCAACACTTTGGGAATGTATTTGATGCTGTTCGTTCTGCGGAAATGGGGCTTC
The DNA here is from genome assembly GCF_003713205.1 of Coffea eugenioides. NCBI lineage: Eukaryota > Viridiplantae > Streptophyta > Magnoliopsida > Gentianales > Rubiaceae > Coffea > Coffea eugenioides. The sequence goes on along the minus strand of NC_040043.1, from coordinate 14,526,758 downwards.
AACGCGCAGAGGAAGCTATGGATCAATATGCATCGGAGGAATGTCAGGTTGAGCTTAGCAAGGCTCAGGCGGAGTTGCGACATGCATTGTCAATTGAAGAACAATTTTGGAGCCAAAAAGCCAGGGTCAAATGGCTTAAACACGGAGATCGTAATTCAAGGTATTTTCATGCGGTAGTAAGACAGAGACGGGCTCAAGGAATGATTCACCGCATCAAAAAGTCAAACGGTGTTTGGGTGGACAAGAATGATGATATAGCAACTGAGGCAATAACATATTTTTCTGACCTATTCACGTGTTCTTTAGAGTCATCTTCCGATTTGCGGTACCTAATTCCATCCATAATCTCGGAAGAGGACAATGAAAAATTGGAAGAGGTTCCTTCGATTGAAGAAGTCTATCGAGTCGTGAGATCAATGGATGGGGACAGTGCTGCTGGCCCAGATGGTTTCACAGGTAAATTTTTTACATTTGCCTGGGAAGTTGTCGCCCAAGATGTATATAATGCAATACTCAGTTTTTTCTGTGGGGCAGAGTTGCCTCGATTCATCACATCTACCTCCATTGTGTTAATTCCGAAGATGCCAAATCCTCAGGATTTTTCTCAATATAGGCCCATCAGTCTGTGTAACTTCTTCAACAAATTATTATCCAGGATCTTAGCTGATAGAATTGCTTATGTTCTGCCCAAAATTATTTCACCCCAGCAGACAGGCTTTGTGAAGGGGCGCAATATAACAGATAATTTTCTGCTAGCTCAGGAGATAGTTTCGGGTATTGGGAAAAAAAATAGAAGAGGCAATGTGGTAATGAAGCTTGACATGTCTAAGGCTTATGACCGGGTGGCATGGGATCATATTATTGATGTTCTCAGGAGGTTTGGCTTCGGAGAAATATTTATTGATTTAGTATGGCGATTGATCTCTAATGTCTGGTTTTCGGTCATTTTAAATGGGGCATCTCATGGTTTTTTTTAAATCTACGAGAGGCCTCCGTCAGGGTGATCCTTTATCGCCTGCTTTATTCATTATAGGGGCTGAGGTGTTATCTAGAGGACTGAATAACCTTGCCATGCAATCGGGTTTTGTGGGATTCAAAGTCCCGTATGCATGTCCTACTATAACTCATTTGGCGTTTGCGGATGATGTTCTCATATTTGCAAACGGATCCTCTTATTCTCTAAAGGTTATCATGCAGGTGCTAGAGGCTTATCAAAGGTGTTCGGGTCAGCTAATAAATGTGCTAAAACTTGTTACCTGGTTCATCCATCTTTACCACCGGCAAGACGAAGGGTGATTGAACGTATCACCAAGTTTACCTGGCAACCATTTCCAATTCGGTATTTGGGTTGCCCCCTTTACTTTGGGAGATGCAAATCATCATATTTTGGAGAAGCGTGTCAGTCTATTCTAGGGAGAATTATATCATGGAAATCAAGGATGCTTTCCTTTGGAGGTAAGATAGTTCTAATCAAACATGTCTTGGCATCGATGCCAGTACATCTGATGTCGGCTGCGGTTATCCCGAGTAAGGTATTTAGAACTATTGAAAAGGCTTTCTCGACCTTCATATGGAGCTCTTCACCCGAGGAGTCGAAATTTCACTGGATACGTTGGTCCCATATGTGCTATCCGATAGATGAGGGAGGAGTTGGATTTCGGAAGCTACAAGACATCTATACAGCTTTCTCATTCAAACTTTGGTGGAATTTTAGAAAGGGTTTGTCATTGTGGGCTGAATTTATGAAAGCAAAATACTGTAGACACCTTCATCCTTGTCAGGTAGAAATCAAGGCAATTGACTCCGCACTCTGGCGCAGGATGGTCAATGTGAGTCGACAAGTGGAATTCTCTATGCTATGGATTGCAAAAGACGGCGCTTGTCATTTTTGGTACGACAATTGGTTGGGGGGTGGTGCTTTGTTCCACCAAGCGACCGTTGTCCCACATTTGTCTTTTGCTAATTTCATCATCAATGGACACTGGGATGTGAATTTGTTATATCAGATAATGCCGAGGGAAATGGTGCCCTCTATTTTAGAGCACCCGATTCCAGAAGAAGGGGGTGAATCTGAAGTCATTTGGACGCTCACAACATCTGGAAACTTCTCTATAGCTTCGGCATTTCGGGATATTAGGCAGGCCCGCAACAAGTCTATGGTCTTTAATACAATTTGGCATTCTCAGCTCCCTTTCAAAGTTTCATTCTTCATGCTACGATTGTTGCTGGGGAGACTGCCGGTTCCAGATCGGTTATGTAAACTTGGTTTACATTTACCCTCAAAGTGTTTTTGCTGTGCTTCGGCATCTGAGGAATCAATTGAACATTTATTTTCTAATGGCCATATAGCGTCGACAGTTTGGCACTATTTTGGAGCTTCATGTGGTTTGTCCTTTCCAGGGTCATCTTTGAGGCCCCGTATAGTGGGTTGGTGGCTCAGCTCATATGATTCTGAAATACAACGATTTATTGGGCAGATTCTACCCAGCATTGTCTGTTGGCATATTTGGAAAGCAAGGAATAAAGCAATGTTTGAGGATGTTCAGATGAGGCCGCTTGCCATTTGTCGTGCCATTTTCTCGAAAATCCAGACCATGGTGGGAATTCATTTCAAACAAGTGTTCAGAGTACAGTCATTTCATCATTTGTATGATTGGTCGTATTCTTCTCATACTGAGGTTACATACAAACTTGTTCGTTGGGAAGCAAAGGAATCCGATTGGTTCATATTAAATACGGATGGCTGTTCTAAGGGCAATCCAGGAGTGAGTGGAGGCGGTGGGGTTCTTCGGGATTCAAATGGCATACCTTTGATTGGCTTTTCGGCATATCTTGGGGAAACTACAAGTCTATGTGCAGAGGTTCGGGCACTCCTTATTGGTCTTCAAACTTGTGTACATAGGGGTTTTCAAAATCTCTATGTTCAATCGGATTCTTTATTATTAGTTGGAATTCTTCAGAATCACATTCAATGCCCCTGGAAGATTCGACGAGAGAATAGGCAGATTTGGCAGTTGGTGAAAGATCCTGATCGTTTTTCGCATTGCTATAGGGAAGCTAACAAAGTTGCTGATGCGCTGTCCAATGTGGGCGTATTTCATCCAGAGCATCAAGTCAAGCTTTACGAGGCCTTTAATTCGTTCCCAACTATGGCTCGTGGGGCCATTCGACTTGATAGATTAGGAATGCCTTCAATTCGGAAAAGTAAGCGTATGAAGGGCTGAGAACAAAGGACAACTGGAGCTAATATGCGGTTGAATGAGAAATGGAGGTTTTGTGTTTGATTTATTACCTTTTCAGTCGATTTGCTGTACTTCGAATTGGTCTTTCTCAGTGTGTAAAATTTGCTCCTATCTATAAAATAAAATAATATTTAAAAAAAAATATTCTTGAACAAAAAAAAAAATTAATTATTGACAAAATGTCAATCAATTAATCAAAATATCAATCACCAATCATTATCTAAAGGAGATGTTAATTAATTATTGACAAAATGTCAATCAATTAATTATGATATCAATCACTTTAGAATCAATCAATCGATTGATTGATTTGATTGATTAATTCATTGAATAAGATATCAATTAACAAAGATATCAATCAGTCATTAACAAATGAGAGATACTAATTAATTATTGACAAAATGTCAATCAATTAATCAGAATATCAATCACCAATCATTATCTAATGGGATATACTAATTAATTATTGACAAAATGTCAATCAATTAGTTATGATATCAATCACTTTAGAATCAATCATGTGGGTCATAATTACCTCAAAAAGAGGCAAATCTTATACCGTGATCATAGCTTCTCCTCGTAGTATTCGCTTGAGTGATTGAGCAAGGAAATATGAGCTCAAGATTGTTCACTTCACCATGTTGTCCTCTTTTCATAGGTTAGCTAACGAGGAACTATTGTCTTTCATCTGTGAATTCTATTCGGTGGTCTAAATGTTTCCTTTGAATGGAGTTTCAGAGGATGACCTACAGATGAGATGTTTCATATACTATCATAAGGATCGTACAAAATTATGATTACTTTGCCTAAAAGATCATTGAGAATATGGGAAGATATCTACAACATTTTCGTGACAAAGTATTACTCACTTCAAAAGGCCATCAATTTGAGAAACAATATCTATACTATTGCTCGGATGAAAGGAGAGCTGATTCATGAAGCATGGAAACAATTCAAGCTACCCCTCACTTAGTGTCCCCTACATCAATATTCTTTGGTATTGCAAGTGCAATTCTTATGTGATGGGTTGTCATTAACAACCCAAAATATGGTGAATATTGTAGCTGGAGGTTATATTGGAGACAAAACCCAGAGGACTTGGTAGGTCTTTATGAGTTGCTATTCAGTAACTCCCAGTAAAAAGTAATTCGGAGGGAAAGAGTAGGAGTTCATGAAGTGGGTACATCAATAGATTCGGGTTCATAGGTTGCTAAATTGAGTCATCAGATACTGCTACTTATAAATTGAGAAACTCAATCTCAAGAATCATGCTCATATTATCACATATACGGGCATAGTACTGTTGACTACTACAATGGAGAATATCCTACCATAGTGAAAGATATGAATTTTGCTAAAGCATATGGTAGGCAAAAATTGCAGTCAAGGAATGATCTTTTTTTTTTTAACACGTACAATAAAAGGTTGAGAAATCATGCTAATTTTTCATGGAGAAATCAAGGGATCAGACCTACGGAACCACCTGGGTTCCAAAATTAGTAGTAGACCTCTCAACACTCTCCCCAGCCTATTTAAGAGAAAAAGTCTAATTTTGAAGGAATGATGCTGCAATACATGCAAAAACTGGATCAAGTGATTGATCCAACAGACTATCTTATCCAATCCCAATAAGCATCAATCCAGAATGTTGAGAGGTAGGTCGGTCAATTAGCAAAAGCAATAACAGAGAGAGAATGGGGAAGATTGCCCAACAAAACAAAAGTGAATTCCAAAAAGACTACTGTAGTAGCGACCTTTCAGTCAGGAAAGTATTGGATGATCTCATTTATAGTTAAATCTAATGAGGCATGGAAGAAGAAATATGCAATAGAGATTGTTCATGAAGATGAAAGAACTAGGAGTAAAATGCAAGAGTTGGGCAAAGAAGTTCATATAGAAGACCATCCTGTCAATTTGCTTGCGGTTAAAGGTTATGAGCCACCCATTCTACACCCTCAAAAGCTCAAGAAAAAAGCAAACGAGTGTCATTATCAAAATTTTTTAGAGATGCATAAAAATTTCCAAGTGAATATGCCTTTTTTTTAAGTTCTTGCAAATATGCCATCATACGCAAAGTTCTTAAAGGAAATAATCTCGAACAAGAAGAAATTAGAGGACTTCACAAGGATATCCCTTACTGAGGAGTATAGTGCAATTCTATAAATTCTTCTTTCTATCAAGATGAGAGATTCAGTGAGTTTCAGCCTGCCTTGTTATTTTGAAGATATTTTATTGATAAATGTTTATCTGATCTGAGCTTTAGTGTTAATTTAATGCCCTTATCATTTTACAAGAAATTAAAATTTGCTAAACTTGCACCTACAAAGATGATTCTACAACTTGCGGATTGTTCAACGTGATAGCTCATTGGTATTGTAGAAGATATGTTGGCTAAAGTTGTAAATTTTACTTTTCTACCGATTTTCTTATTCTTGATATGGAACAAGACACTACTATGCCTATTATCCTTGGTAGAACTTTCTTAGCTATAGGAGGGGCTAACATAGATTTGTTGAAAGGAAAGTTAATTTTAAGGTTTAGTAAGGAAAAATGAGAATTTAATGTTTTCAAACCCTTAAAATGCTCTTTTTTATGATGAGTCTTATTTGTGTATTCATGTTATTGACAATTTTCATAGTAAGGAACATGTTACGGAGCAGGATTTGGGGACTAGGCCTTCCTTCAATCATTGCCAATTTACTTCTTTGGTGGTTCGAAAGCAAAATAATGATAAGAAGAATTATGAATTATTTTACGCACATGCAATGAATGAAGTAAGATTATTTTCCCGGTCTCGATGAAGATATTAAATTTAGTCCTTATTGGGAGGCAACTTGATTTCTGCTTTTACGTTATCTATTTTCCTTTATTTTCTTATTTTTGGGATGGGTAGTGGTGTTTAGTAGTATAGGATTTTCACAATATAATCAGAAAAATGACCATCATACAACGTTGAAATATGGTAGGAGCATTGCACGATTTGAAAAGTATCCTTCCAAGGACAAATGTGCCATGGGACGAGTGGATGTAGCTTTTTGTTGATCCCAGGAAGTTATAACTATCTAGTTATAATCTGAGGATACATCAACAAAGTAATAAAACTCATAACCAACTAGCCTCTCCAAAATTTGATCAAGAAATAGCAATGGAAAGTGATCAAGACATGACAATAGAAAGTGTTTCTTTAGTTTAGCAATATTGAACCAATGGCTACATTTGGTACGATTTTTTTATTCGATCCAATTTGTGATTGGATAGTTACAGATTCATGAATTTTGAATAATTTTGCTGGATTTTTTATGTGAGAAGGTTCTTAATCACCTAGCTTGAACTAGAGTTTGAAAAAGTTATGGTGAAATTTGATTATTTTTCTGTTTTTTAATATTTTTTAAGCTTAAAATGTTTGATTTCATCTACCAGAATTGGGTGGTTGATCGTTAGTTCATTGGAATCTCGTAGGTGGTTGGGTCATGGGGGCTAGAGTGCCTGGAAGATAAAAAAGGAAGGGAATATGAGGGTTCAATGTGTCATTTAAATTAAATTAAATTAAATTAGGGTTCAATATAAAATATAGGAATTTTATTTTAAGTCCTGACAGTCAATGTCGTTGGCTAGCGTGCTTTGGAAACTTTCCTAATCCATTTTCTTGGTGGATTTTGCTCTTAGGAAAATCTGTACCTATATATACTATACATCATCAGCATCAGCATCTACAATATAAATCATATATTCTTTAGTGATAGATAAATGGCTGATAACATTCCTATAGGGTTTCGTTTTAGACCTAGTGAGGAAGAACTGATCTTCCTACTCTGGCTGAAGGTTACAAACCAGCTTGATGAAACGGACCATGTCAAGAAGAAGATACTTTACGGTGAAGGTGCAGAACCCTGGGATGTTTTGGGGGATGATGATGTTTGTTGGCAATTCTATGATGACAGTGGAAAAGGGGCTAGTACAAAAAGAATGGTCTATGTCTTTACCAAGTTGAAGAAATTGAGTTCCAAGAAAACTGCGAGAACAACTAGTTTGGGGACGTGGGACGGAGAAACAAAGTCGTACCCAGTTGAGGATATGATTACTGGCGAGGAAATTGGTTCGAGGAGGATGCTAAGTAATGTTCTGAATTCAGGTTCAAAAGGGGTGAACGGTGGCTGGATAATGCATGAGTATTTGGTCGATGGTGCATCATTGAATGGGTTAAATAGCAGTCATAATACTGATTATGTTCCTTGCAGAACAATAAAGGAAGATTCTAAGTATACCAAAGTCAAAGAATCTAGAAAGAAAGGAAAGATTGTGAAAGAAAAAGAGGTTGGAAATTGTGTACGCCGTGAAGTTGTCTTGGGCAAGAGAAAGATGAGTCTTGGGCAAGAAAGTTCACAAGTGAGTAAGAGATCGTGTAACAATCCTAGGAATCCAATGGATGAGGCCAAGAGTTCGCTAATAACGACTCAGGCAATTAGACATATGGAACTGCCTAATTTGGTTAATTGTGACTATGATGGAGATACAAGACTGCTACAAACATATACAGGTCTATTGCTGGATGAGGGTGTACAGTCAATGACATATTGAAATGGTGATTATTTGGGATCAGTCGTCCAAGAAGAAGCTTCATCCTATACTGAAAAACATTGGTTCAATCTGACCATTGTTGGTACGGAAAAATTCAGAACATATATGCGAAAATCTTGAAAATTCAAAACAGCCCTTTGAAGTGCAAGTCTATGAACAACCATCATCATCAGTTGATTGTGATGGCCAGATGATTACCACAAGTCACGAAGGTCAAGTAGCGGAGGACAGCTTGTCAGATTCAATCACTTGGGAGGATATTTTGCAATCCATTGAAGAAGGGAACAAAGACAAATTTGGAAGATTGCCATTACCACCAGATGAATGGTTGCAAGTAGCCATCCCATGTAGTTGATTAGCACTAAGATTGCGAACTCCAAGAGGCAAAGTTGATATCTGGTGACTACTTTGTTCTTTTTGTGGTTTCATTCTTGAACATTGGATGTAGCATATTTTTATCTTTTACATATTAATGAAGTTATTTCTATCTGCACTCACTTGTCCAAGCTTTTCTTGTCATATTCATGCTTTGGAATTTAAATGAGAATGCCTTTTTTTTCCCTAAATTTCCTCCGCAAATCGCAATCATTTTGCTTGTTTGTTTATTTACTCTACTTGCTGCTTTGGCTTGTTCATAATTTTGATTTTTTCTTCTGAATTTGTCTTCTTAAGATTGAAATTTATGAATTTGGGTACTTTATATTTTGTCTAAAATAGCTTTAGGAGATCAAAATCTACTATGCTGGGCGTTTTAAGGCGAAAAGTCGCTTCGATGCTGCTTCTGCTTTGGTATTTAAACTTCAATTTTTGCATGTGTGTTTAGATACCTGTATTCATATATGCTTGAAGGCAGAACTTTTTTTTTTTGGTTTTCTGGGGTAAGAATACTGATCTCATTTGTGTTTTTTGCGGACCAGATTAAGAATGCATAATCAAGAACTGACAAATGTGCCTATTAACAAACAACTCAATTAGTAGTGCCTATGGTGATTGGTCTTGTGATTCCAAAATTTAGATTTTCCATGTACTTTAATTGATGCTTTAGGTTGATTTTCTTACAAATCTAGTATTATTTTGGAACTGCACTTGGTGTACGTTAGAGGTACAAGTATTAGTATGTATACTTACCCCAAAAAACAAGTATTGTTATGTATATATGCTTCAGAACAAATAATGTGCCTCTTGATATGATATGTTGATTCATGAATACATTAAATAGTTTTTAGGGTTCTAATTGATCTTAGAGGTGTAAATTACCCATGATTTCACGAAATATAACCAAATTTTAATGGTTCCACAATTTGTTTATAACAAAAGTTTTTAAAGATTGTTTGTCCATCTTCTTATAAGTATTTTGATTAATTTTATGTGCACTGATCATGTATACATTTTTACCCTTAAATGCATGTCAAAGTTTTTGCCGCTTCATTTTTATCCCTATATAATGGGTTTCGAATCTTCTGTCCTTAAATTAGTCTCTATCCCCTCCGTTCATCTTTTTACAACTGCCATGTATCTCTAACTTTTTGATAACTCAAACTCAAACAAACTAATAATAATTAGCTTCTTCCTCAAAAGTTTACTAAAAAAGTTTACCCAAGTTTGAGTAAATTTGTCAACTGATTATTATCAGTTTATTTGAGTTTGGATTATCAAAAAGTTAAAGACACGTAGCAGCTGTACAAAGAAGAGATAGAGGGGATAGAGACTAATTTGAGGACAGAAGATTCGAAATTATAATCTTTTCTGTTATGAAACAATTAAATGGGAGTGAATGTCCATTAAACTCTCCTATGTTTATTAAGCTTCCTTATGCCTATTGAATTCCCTAAAAGATAAAAGAGTTGGTATAGATGAAGGTTTGGTTTTCCTATACAATCAATTTTGTAACATCTCTTATATTTAGAGATTAATCTTTTCATTTTATTCAAGTGTTCTCTATAAATAGAGAATAGAGATGAGAGGTGATTGAACATCTCTCGGTAACCTTCTTGATGGTTTTGAATAGAAGAAAGAATAGTTCTCTACTTTTATCGGCTTCTCTCTATTTTATTTTATCCCACATCTTGTTATTTTATTAGTTTTATAACACGTTATCAGCACAAGACTCTATTTCTGAGCAAAAATGAATCACAAGGCTCTGTCAAGATTCTACCAATATCGAATCAACAATTGGGTATTTTTCCGAACAACTTTTGACTATATATTGAGATAAATTTCTAACTTATAAATCTATTTCAATTTCTTATGGCTAACCTTACAAAACAAGAATTCGTACCTCTTGATATTTCTGAAAAAAATTATTTATCATGGGTATTGGATGTTAAAATTCATCTTGAAGTAATGGGTTTTGGTAATACTATTGTTGAAAAAATGAGTCCTCAAACCAAGACCATGCCAAGGCTATGATTTTCCTTCATCATCATTCAGATGAAGGATTAAAAATAGAGTATCTTACTGTTAAAGATCCTCTTGTGCTTTGGAGAGATTTGAAAGAAAGATTCGACCACCTGAAGTTGGTCGTTCTTTCAAAAGCCCAATATGATTGGCTTCACTTACGGCTACAAGATTTTAAATCTGTCAATGAATATAATTCAGCCATATTCAGAATTACTTCTCAATTATCATTAGGTAGTGAAAAAGTCACCGATGAAGATATGTTAGAAAAAATATTTTCTACTTTTTATGTCTTTAACATGCTCCTGCAGCAGCAATATCGAGAGAAGGGATTAAAAAAATATTCTGAACTCATTGCATGTCTTCTCTTGATTGAACAAAATAATGAATTATTGCTGAAAAATCATGAGTCCTGACCGACTGGTGCAAGTCCATTCCCTGAAGCGAATGCGACTCAATTTTAAAATTCTGATTGAGGTCGTGGACGTGGTCGTAGAAGTAGCCGTGGACATGGTCGTAGCCGTAGATGTGATCATAGTAGATTTGTGCCCCATGAAAATTATAACCGTGGCAAACAACAAAATATGTCCCAAGAGATGAATAATAACTACGATCAGAAAAATGGAGAAAAAAAAGTTTATGAAGAAAAATGCTATCGGTGTGGCATGGAAGGTCATTGGTCCCGTACCTGTCATACAGCTGACCACTTTGTTGACCTTTATCAAGTATCTTTGAAAAAAAAGACAAAAATGTCGAGACAAATTTTATCGACCAAAAGAATGATTATGATGATAGGAATGATGTTGATATGACACATCTCGATGTAATTGATTTCTTTGAACATCTTGAAGATGTCAACAAATACCCTATGATTATTTAGATATTTTATGATACTTTATATCTTTCATGTCTTTTTTTTCTATTTAATATTTATTTTCACATCTTTATTAATATTTATTTTTGTTTGAAATTTTCTTTCTGAAGAAGAATTGGATATCAAATATTTAGGATTAAATAATAATGATGATGACATTTGTATCATTGATGGTGCTACTACGCACACTATATTGAAAAATAAAAAATATTTTTCTTATTTGAAAATGGGAGAGACAAATGTTAATACTATCAGTGGTGGTGCAAAATTGATTTAAAATTCCAGAAGAGCCATTCTATTTCTCCCTGCAGGAACTAAAATTGTCATAAATAATGCATTACTCTCTCCCAAGTCTCATAGAAATTTATTGAGTGTTAGAGATATCCGCCAAAATGGATATCACCTCGAGATAATAAATGAGACAAATGATGAATTTTTATTAATTACAAATACCATTTTTAGGGGAAAATATGTATTAGAAAAATTACTTTCACTTTCTTCTGACTTATATTATGCACAAATTAGTGCGGTTGAAATTTATCATTTAGTAGACCAGAACTCTATTTATTCCAATAATTTTATAATTTAGAATGATCGTCTCGGACATCCTGGATCTATAATGATGAGACGAATAATCGAGAATTCGCATGGCCACTCATTGAAAAATCAAAAGATATTAAAAGCAAATGAATTCTCCTGTGTTACTTGCTCCCAAGGAAAATTAATTATTAGACCATCACAAGTTAAAATTGGGACTAAATCCCCTACATTTTTAGAACGAATTCATGGTGATATATGTGGACCATTTCGGTATTTTATGATGCTAATTGATGCATCAACTAGATGGTCACATGTATGTTTGTTATCTACTCGCAACCTAGCATTTACGAGATTACTTGTTCAGATAATTAAATTACGAGCACAGTTTCCTGATTATCCAATTAGAAGAATTCGTCTAGATAATGCTGGTAAATATTCATCACATGCTTTTGACGACTATTGCATGTCCATTGGAATAACTGTTGAACATCCTGTAGCCTATATTCATACAAAAAATGGTCTAGCTGAGTCATTTATTAAAAGACTTCAATTAATTGCTAAACCATTGTTGATGAGGCCTAAACTTTTTTTATCTACTTGGGGACATGCTATATTACATGCAGCAACACTTGTGAGAATTAGTCGACTAGTTATCATAATTATTCTCCCCTACAATTAGTATTTGGTTTTGAGTCCAATATTTCTCATTTAAGAATATTTGGTTGTGTGGTTTATGTTCCTATTGCACCGCCCAAACGTCATAAATTGGGCCCCTAAAGAAGATTGAGAATATATGTCGGGTATGAATCACCTTCTATAGTTAAGTATATTGAGCCATTGGTAGGTGATTTATTCACTACAAGATTTACAGATTGTCATTTTAATAAATCACATTTCCCGACATTAGGAGGAGAAAAAGATCAACCGAAAAAGGAAATCCTGAAAAAAGAAATCATTTGAAAAATGTCATTGGATTTCCTGGATTCTCGTACAAAAGAATGTAAACTAAAAGTTCAAAAGATCATACATTTGCAAAATATTGCAAATCAATTACCAGATGCATTTAGTGACTCCAGAAGAGTCACCAGATCACATATTCCTGCTGAAAATGCTCCGATTAAAACAAATGTCCCTGAAGGACAAATCACAAGTGCTAATGAATCTAAAACACGCTTGAAGCGTGGGAGACCTCTTGGTTTCAAAGATAAAAATCCTAGAAAGAAAAGAGGATCAAATGAATCAATAATTAGTGACAAAATTCAACCTCCTGAAGAGGTCGCTCCCGAAGAGCCAACTCCCGAAGAGAATGAAATTTTTGAAAACTCAATAAATTTTGTTACTATAAGAAAAAATTGGAACCGAAGATAAATATTTGTTGATATTACTTTTGCATGTAATGTAGCACTTGATATTACGATAGATGACGAGGATCATGAGTCTAGATCGGTTGATGAATGTCGGCATAGAAATGATTGGCCAAAATGAAAAAAATGCTATATAGTCTGAATTAGATTCACTGGCTAAAAGGTAAGTTTTTGGACCTGTAGTCCAAACACCTGAAGGTGTAAAGTCAGTTGGTTACAAATGGATATTCGTGAGAAAAAGGAATGAAAAGGATGAAATTGTGAGATATGAAGCAAGACTTGTAACTCAAGATTTTTCACAAAAACCTGAATTTGATTATGATGAAACATATTCACCTGTAGTGGATACGATCACATTTAGGTATCTCGTAAGTTTTGCAGTGCATGAAAAACTAGATATGCGTCTGATGGACGCTGTCACTGCTTATTTGTATGAAAATCTTGAAAATGATATTTACATGAGAATTTTTGAAGGATTCAACATGCCTAATGCATGTAAATCAAATCTTAGAGATGTGTATTCTATTAAATTACAAAGGTCTTTGTATGGGATCAAGCAATCTGGATGTATGTGGTATAACCGCCTCAATGAATGCTTAACTAAAGAAGGTTATATCAATGACTCAATATGTCCATGTATTTTTATCAAGAAAAATGGATCAAATTTTGTTATAATTGCTATTTATGTTGATGATCTCAATTTGATTGAAACTCCTGAAGAGATCCAAAAAGCTGTTAAATTTTTGAAGAAAGAATTTGAGATCAAAGATTTTGGAAAGATAAAATTCTGTCTTGGTTTGCAAATTGAGCATTTAGAAGGTGAAATTTTTGTCCACCAAACTGCTTATACCCAAAAGGTATTAAAGCGATTTTGTATGGATAAAGCATATACATTAAGTACCACAATGGTCGTCAGATCACTATATCCTAATAAGAATCCTTTTTGGCCACGAGAGAAACATGAAAAGATACTTGGTCCTGAAGTACCATATCTCAGTGCAATTAGTGCGCTAATGTGTCTTGCTAATTGTACAAGACCAGATATATCATTTGTTGTGAATTTATTAGCAAGATTTAGTTTCTCGCCTACAAGACGACATTGGAATAGTATTAAACACATTTTTCACTATCTCCAAGGAATAACTGATCTTGGTTTATTTTATTCAAATAAATCTAAGTCTGAGTTGCTTGGATATGCTGATGCGGGTATTTATCTGATCCACATCAAGTACGATCTCAGACTGGCTATCTCTTTACTTGTGGTGGTACAGCCATTTCTTGGCGTTCTACAAAACAATCTTTAATTGCCACTTCATCAAATCATGCTGAAATAATAGCAATTCATGAGGCCAGTTGAGAATGCGTTTGGCTAAGACCGAGTCCCCCAGATATTCAATATGAAGAAAGATCAAAATTTCATACCACAAAATATGATGGAGATTCAATTTTTGAATGGAATATAGATGGAAGAGCCGAATATGAAGTATTGAACACTTTACAAGAAATGGGAATGGCTAGACTAGCTTATAAGCTTAAAAATATTCAAGAAAGAAATGTAGCAACTTTATTAGTATCAGGATTCACAGGACAATTAAAAAATTGGTGGGATAATGCTTTAACACTTCAAGATAAATTATCAATATTAGACCATACTCAAGAGATTGAAGATGATCAAGGTAACATTCAAGTTCAATAGATGCTGCAGAATTTTTAATTGTAACAATAGTAATGTATTTTGTAGGAAATCCAAAAGAAGAATTAAATGCTAATAAAACATTTTTAACAAATTTAAGATGTCCAACTTTGTCAGATTTTAGATGGTATAAAGATATGTTTTTAACTAATGTATTAAGAAGACCAAATTGTAATGCTTCATTTTGGAAAGAAAGATTTATTACAGGATTACCAAGTTTATTTTCACAAAGAATAATGGATAATTTACAAAAGGAAATGGGAACAGATATTATTTCATTTGAAAATATTACTTTTGGACAATTATTTGCTTTTGTGAAAAAAGAAGGTTTAATATTATGTTCAGAGTTAAAACTCCAAATTAAGTACGGTTCCAAAACAAAAGAAGTAGAATCATTTTGTGAAGCATTTGGTATAAAAAGAATAAAATCACCATCAGCATATAAAAAGAAAAATAAAAAGGATAAAAAATATAAAAAATATAAAAGATCTAACAAAGATGAAAAATATGAGAAAAAGAAAAAATTTTATAAAAAGAAAATTGTTTGATACAAATGTGGAAAAGTAGGACATAAAGCGAATAAATGTAAATTAAAAGAAAAATTGAATGAAATCCTTGCAGAAGATGAAGAAATAAAGAATAAATTAATAAATTTATTAATAAAAGAAAAGGAACAAAGTTCAGAAGACGATTATTATAATGACATGAGTACTTCAGAAAGTGAAGAAGATTGTCACTGTTCAAATAATCCAAAATACGTAAATGTAATAACAAAAAAGGAAGATAAAGAATTTTTATTAGATATGATAGAAAAAATTGAGGACCCTTTAGCTAAAAAAGAATATTTAGAAAGATTAAAGAGTTTAATTATACAAGAAGAAAAAATGCCAAAAATAATTGAACCATTTAGTATTTCAAAACTATTAGATAAATACCCTAACATAAATAATATGAAAAAAGAAACTACTAAAGATCTTCAAACAGAAATTAATAATTTAAAAATTCAAGTAAAACAATTACAAAAAGAAATTATAGAATTAAAAACTAAAGACTTAGAAATAGAAGCTAAAATGACATTAATAGAAAACCAACCTTCTACTTCAAAACCTCTATCCACGGAAGAAATAATTATTTCAGAAAAACCATTGGATGAAAAACAGTATTTAAATACAATAGAAAAAATAACGTTTCAAAAGTGGTATGCTTTAGTTACAATAACAGTAGAAGATTTTAAAGAAACATATGCAGCTTTATTAGATAGTGGAGCAGATTCAAGCTGTATAAAAGAAGGAATAATCCCTACTAAATATTGTGAAAGAACAAAAGAAACATTAATAGCAGCAAATGGAGAAAATTTACAAGTAAAATATAAATTCACAAAAGGGTCAATATGTAATGATAATTATTGTATTCGACATAACTTTCTAATTGTAAAAAATATAAGTAATGATATAATTTTAGGAACACCATTCTTAATTCAAATATATCCATTTTCAGTAGGACATGAGGGAATTTCTACTAATATTATGGGAAAAACTATTACTTTTAAATTTTTAACACCAATTAGACAAAGAGAATTACAAATGCTACAATCATCCTCTATTTACAAAACAATAAATACTATTACCAAGGTAAAACAACATATAAATTATATAAAGGAAGAAAAATCTTATTTAAAAATCGAAGAACAACTGAAAGAAATAAAAATGCAAAAAAGAATTTCAGAACTAGAGGAATTAATTAAAAAAGAAGTTTGCGCAGACATTCCGAATGCTTTTTGGGATAGAAAACAACATATGATAAAATTACCATATGAAAAAGATTTTAATGAGAAAAATATTCCAACTAAAGCAAGACCTATACAAATGAATAACGAATTATTAGAATTTTGTAAAAAAGATATACAAGTATTACTGGATAAAGGATTAATAACACCCTCAAAATCACCTTGGAGTTGTGCAGCTTTTTATGTCATGAATCAAGCGGAGAAAGAAAGAGGAGTTCCAAGATTAGTTATTAATTATAAACCATTAAATAAAGTTTTGCAATGGATTAGGTATCCAATTCCAAATAAAAAGGATTTATTAAATAGATTATATAATGCAAAAATATTTTCAAAATTTGATATGAAGTCAGGATATTGGCAGATATTAATAGCCTCTGAAGACAGATATAAAACAGCATTTACAACACCCTTTGGACACTATGAATGGAAAGTAATGCCATTTGGATTAAAAAATGCACCTTCAGAATTTCAAAATATAATGAATAATATATTCAATCCGTATAGTTCATTTAGCATAGTTTATATTGATGATGTATTAATATTTTCAGAATCATTAGAACAACATTTTAAACATTTAAATATATTTCTAAAGGTAGTTAAGAAAAACGGATTAGTTGTTTCAGCATCAAAAATGAAACTATTCCAAACTAAAGTAAGATTTTTAGGACATGATATAAATAAAGGAACAATAAAGCCAATAAATAGAGCTTTAGAATTTGCAAGCAAATTTCCAGATGAAATAAAAGAGAAAAATCAATTACAAAGATTTTTAGGATGTTTGAATTACATTGCAGATTTCTTTTCTAAACTAAGATAAGAATGTGCTATATTGTTTGATAGACTAAAGAAAAATCCTAAACCATGGACCGAAGAACATACTCAAAAAATTAAATATCTTAAAGGAAAAATTGAATCATTACCATGTTTATGTCTTCCTCATCCTAAAGCTTTTATGATAATCGAAACAGATGCATCAGAATTAGGATATGGAGGAATTCTAAAACAAAAAATAGATGATCTAAAAGAAGAATTAGTTAGATTCCATTCAGGAACTTGGTCCGGTCCACAAAAGAATTATTCTACTATCAAAAAGGAAATTTTATCTATAGTACTATGTATATCAAAATTTCAAGATGATTTATATAATAAAAAATTTTACTTAGAATAGATTGTAAATCAGCGAAAGAAGTTTTACAAAAAGATGTTCAAAATATTGTTTCAAAACAAATATTTGCTAGATGGCAAGCAATTTTATCTGTATTTGATTTCGAAATAGAATTTATCAAAGGAGAAAATAATTCTCTTCCTGACTTCTTGACTAGAGAATTTTTACAGGGAAATGGAACGTGAAACCCACAAAGAATACATTCGCAGGCTGAGAAAAGAAAGGGACGATCCTATTCTTCAAAGAAAAGATAAAAACATTTCCCATAGATATCATACTTACTATATTAAAAATTCACAAGGACAAATTCAGCCTATTCCTCATCATCAAATTCAAAATCATTCCCCAGTTTATATTAGACCAAGTTTTTGGTCTGTTCAGACTCCAAAAGAAAAAGCCTTTCTTCTCAAAAGACAAATTAATTCCAATATTATTTTTAAAGATGTCCTCAAAAAAGCCGGTCATCCTCAAGAAGAGATTCAATATTATGACCAACAAATTAAACAGCTTCGAGAGAAACTCAACAAAATTATTTCTTGACTTTGAATTTTGCAGGATCATGGATTCAAAAGCAAGAAGTTCTAGACCTAAGACTCCTCAAGACTATGAGATGAGTCTTACTCCTGTAACTCAAAATAGATTCCAATTATTGCAAGATTTTCCAGCATTGACTTATAGTCAAGCTGCTCGTACCCCAACTTCCTCTCAAATAAGACCAACTCAACAAATTCAAAGAACTCCTGAAAAATCCAAAGAAAATTCATATTTTACTAAACCATTCACTCAACATATTACTTTGACTAGATTCCAAGAAGTCCCTCTTTATAACACTCTCAATTCCTTTACTCAAAGAATCTTTCCTTCAAAATGTTTCTGGCAACCAGATGATCCGTCTAAAAATATGGATTATTATGAATTGATCCTTACAGATACTCAATCTGTGGAAATTTTCCCTATTCCAGATCAAAAGAACCCCGAAATTGTTAGTCATTCAAAATGCATTATAAAGAAAGTTTGTTCTCCCAATGAATGGACTTCTCTTTATTCAAAGAAATCCTTCTCAGTCAGATTCATTCCAGATGGATTTACTTATCAAGATTACAAAATGGCATGGTATCGTGCTTTTTTGTATAGACCATTCAATCATTCATGAGTTTTTTACATTCAAAGAAAGTTGTTGCAGAGAATTCCCAATTTGGTTCAATCATTGGTGGCAATGGTTTGGTCCTCAAAAGGATATTCTACCTCCAAATGTACTCATGGGATTTCAAACATATCTCAAAAAAGCAAGGGGGGAAGAGTATACAAGACCAATATTATTCCATATGGAATTCAAAGTACCATGGATTTTTTGCTGGAGTTTCAAAATTCATCAAGAACTTGAAAAATCACTTCCAATGTCACTAGTTCGAGAATTCAAGATCAAATGGTGGATAGGATTCAATCAAGAATTCTGTGACCAGAGAAATGTTTTAAGATTCTTGGAAACAGGAGAGAAGCTCAAATGGACAAATCCAAATCAGCAAAATACCAAAGGAGTTAACATTCCAACAACCCCACAAAAGAAAGAAAAAGAAAGCTGCTCAACAACGGAAACAGTTGCAAATGATTTCCTGATGAAAAAGATGATGCAAAATCCAGAAATGCTCAAAGAATATCTGAATTATTTGCAAAATCAAGATAAAAAAGAAGAAGACAAAAAAGATGAGTCAGCCGGATCATCATCAGAATCCACTTTTGATCCTTTCGGTGGCCCATGTGCTCAAGACCCGACAGACTTTTGATAAAGTTGTCGGCCAATCTCAAAGATGCCGATTTCAAGATAAGATAAGAATCTCAAAAGGACCAATTACAAGAAGATAAGGTGTCGGCAAGAAAAGCAAATGAAATTCAAATGAATGTGTCGGCATGAAAATGCAAATGAAATTCCAAGAAGAAAGTCTCTATAAATAGGATTCAAGATCAAAGGTCACTCTGATTATTTGTAAGTCTTATTTCTCAAGTTTATCTAAATTTTATATGCTTTCATATGCCTGGGTTGGTTCTGGTATCAGAGCTTGACTATAGTTATTGCTAATTTTGAATTATTTCTTATATTAAATTTCTAATTTATGTTTTATGTTATATATTTCATTTACGATTTTATCTTATCATTGGTAAGATTTTGAAGCTTTGTAAGTCGGTTGGTAAGTCCAGGATAGGATGTTCCACGCATAGGTCGGTTGTTCCTGATAAGATAAAAGACTAAATAAAATATAAACATGGCTGCATTTCTTAGACAATTTAAGATAGGATCTAATTCAAAACAAGCAAATACAGTACAAAGTCATGAATATCATATGCCTGTAAATAATTCAGATTGGACTATTCCAGAAGAAAAAATAGAACATATTTATAGAATAGGCCCTTTAGATTTTAAAACAGCGTTATCAGTTAAAACTCACGAGGAAACGATTTCTATTCAAGAAGAATATCAAACAATTCCGTTATTAAATCATAATACAATTCAGAAATATCTTAGTAAAGGATATAGATATATTCATATAGGTTTAATTCAAGTTGCGGTAAAACTTTTATTCCATCTAGGAGTAGATGCTCCTATATATCTAGCTTTAAGAGATACGAGACTCAAAAGATATAAAACCTCTCTTTTATCTATGATTCAAACAAATGTATGTAATGGACCAATTTACTTTAACTGTGCTCCAAATTTTTCAGTAGACTTAACAGATCCACATGTTCTGAATTCAGTCATATTAGATATTCATTTACAAGGTGATGAATTTGAAAAAGATACTAAGAATTTTGCTATAATATGTAGAATGTATTATAGACCATTGTCTTCTCAATTAAATCCAAAATTTATCATGACTCCAACTTTAAAAGATGAAACAACATTATTACAAGTTGATGCAGATAGACCTACTACTTATACTCCCAAAAGATTAAAATGGAACGGAATAAGTATACCTAATGAATTTATAATTCAAAATCCACAAGCACCAAGAAACATAGAGCAAACAAATGTAGAAGATATTATAGAAGAACCTGATGGAAAAGTTTTGTTAAGATTTTCTTCATTTAGAGAAAGATCTTCAACTTCAAGTCATTCATGGATTCCGGCTAGAAGATCTAGTTATGAATCAATTGATACAACTTTTATTCCAGAAAGTTCCTCAACATTTAAATTTAAAACTCCTGTTCCAGAAGTAATCAATCAAAATAAATCAGAATATTCCCCAACACATTCTCAAATGCGAGGTGAAATAAATGTAATAAGTAAAGAATATAAAAGAAATCATAAATATTTACAAGAAGATTTTGATGATGAAGAAAATACAGAAAAAAGAATTTGGTTTTATCAATTATCGCCAGAGTGTAAAGAAAAATTAATATTATAATGGAAAAAAGAATTAGAAAATAGAAAATTTGATTTTCCCTTCTTTACTTGGTTATCATTCCATATTTCAAAAATAGGAATAATTGATATATATAATACACCACAGATAAATGTTCAAACTAGTTTATATAAAAAATGGAAATTAAAAGACGATCAAGTAGTAACCTCAATTCATCCTCCATTACAAGAAGTAAAAATTAATTTAGGACAAGGAGAAGTTATTGCATCCCCTTTCAAAAAAGGACGAGAAGCAGAAGCAAGTAGTAGTAGCAATAATGTGAATCTAGATGATATTAAAAAATTATATCAGCAAAATAATTACACAAATCAAATTCTTCATACTATATCACAACATATAGAAGTAATAAGTAATAAAATAGACAGTATTCAGAAACCAGTTACAAAATTTCCTAATGATATTTCAGCACCACATTTTCAACCTAGAAGCTTAATAAGAGAAAGAGAGCAAGAATTAATTCAAAGTGTTAATACTCAAAGAATAAATAATACAGATAATATATTAAATAGAATATCTCAAACATTGCAAAGTCTAACAACAGAAGCTCAGACTCAAACTCCTAGAATAAATACATTAGATAATATAATAAACGAAGAAATATCATCAGAAGAATCAAGCTACTCGGAAAATGATGAAGATATAATTTTACCAATAGAAGAGCAATTTAAAGAAGAAGATAACAATCAAATAAATAAAATAAGAAGAAGAAGACCCTTTAAAAGAAATAAAAAAGATTGGCAAATAGTGAGCACTAGAAATTATTATCCAAGATCGAGTCTTTTAACAATTCTAAGAACTTCTCTCTGTAAAGCTTCCTCTTCCAATTTTTATATTTCTTTGTACGCCCTTTAATTCAAGAAGTTCAATAAAAGTTCGAAGTTTGATCTCATCCAAAAGCCTCTGAAATTTAAAGCTTCCATTGCAAAGGTCACTCTGATTATTTGTAAGCCTTATTTCTCAAGTTTATCTAAATGAATCAATAATTAGTGACAAAATTCAACCTCCTGAAGAGGTCGCTCCCAAAGAGCCAACTCCCGAAGAGAATGAAATTTTAGAAAACTCAATAAATTTTGTTACTACAAGAAAAAGTTGGAACCGAAGATAAATATTTGCTGATATTACTTTTGCATGTAATGTAGCACTTGATATTACGATAGATGACGAGGATCACGAGTCTAGATCGGTTGATGAATGTCGGCATAGAAATGATTGGCTAAAATGAAAAAATGCTATATAATCTGAATTAGATTCACTGGCTAAAAGGTAAGTTTTTGGACCTATAGTCCAAACACCTGAAGGTGTAAAGTCAGTTGGTTACAAATGGGTATTCGTGAGAAAAAGGAATGAAAAGGATGAAATTGTGAGATATAAAGCAAGACTTGTAACTCAAGATTTTTCAAAAAAACCAGGATTTGATTATGATGAAACATATTCACCTGTAGTGGATACGATCACATTTAGGTATCTCGTAAGTTTTGCAGTGCATGAAGAACTAGATATGCGTCTGATGGACACTGTCACTGCTTATTTGTATGAAAATCTTGAAAATGATATTTATATGAGAATTCTTGAAGGATTCAACATGCCTAATGCATGTAAATCAAATCTTAGAGATGTGTATTCTATTAAATTACAAAGGTCTTTGTATGGGATCAAGCAATCTGGATGTATGTGGTATAACCGCCTCAATGAATGCTTAACTAAAGAATATTACATCAATGACTCAATATGTCCATGTATTTTTATCAAGAAAAATGGATCAAATTTTGTTATAATTGCTATATATGTTGATGATCTCAATTTGATTGAAACTCCTGAAGAGATCCAAAAAGCTGTTAAATTTTTGAACAAAGAATTTGAGATCAAAGATTTTAGAAAGATAAAATTCTGTCTTGGTTTGCAAATTGTGCATTTAGAAGGTGATGAAATTTTTGTCCACCAAACTGCTTATACCCAAAAGGTATTAAAGCGATTTTGTATGGATAAAGCATATACATTAAGTACCCCAATGGTCGTCAGATCACTATATCCTAATAAGAATCCTTTTAGGCCACGAGAGAAACATGAAGAGATACTTGGTCCTGAAGTACCATATCTCAGTGCAATTAGTGCGCTAATGTGTCTTGCTAATTGTACAAGACCAGATATATCATTTGTTGTGAATTTATTAGCAAGATTTAGTTCCTCGCCTACAAGACGACATTGGAATAGTATTAAACACATTTTTCGCTATCTCCAAAGAATTACTGATCTTGGTTTATTTTATTCAAATAAATCTAAGTCTGAGTTGCTTGGATATGCTGATGCGGGTATTTATCTAATCCACATCAAGTACAATCTCAGACTGGCTATCTCTTTACTTGTGGCGGTACAGCCATTTCTTGGCGTTCTACAAAACAATCTTTAATTGCCACTTCATCAAATTATGCTGAAATAATAGCAATTCATGAGGCCAGTTGAGAATGCGTTTGGCTAAGATCAATAACCCACTACATTCGGAAGAGTTGTGGGTTATCCTCCGAGAAGAAAAATCCTCCAACAATTTTATATGAAAATAATACAGCTTGTATAGCTCAATTAAAAAGAGGATATATTAAAAGAAATAGGACGAAACACATTTCATCGAAAATTTTCTTTACTCATGATTTACAGAAGAATGGTAAGATTGATGTGCTACAAATCCGATCAGATAATAATTTAGCATATTTGTTTACCAAAGTATTGCCGACTGCTACATTTGAGAAACTGGTGAGGAATATTGGAATGCATCGGCTAAAAGATCTCAAATAATGTTTGCATCAGGAGGAGAAATTATTACACAAGAATAGTGTACTTTTTTTCCTTTAATAAGATTTTTTGTCTCACTGGATTTTTCCCTAGCAAGGTTTTAACGAGACATATTTTTTGTATAATAGACATTCAAGAGGGAGTGTTATTAAACAATTAAATGGGACTGAATGTCCATTAAACTCTCATCTGTTTATTAAGCTTCCTTATGCCTATTGAATTCCCTCAAAGATAAAAGAATTGGTATAGATGACGGTTTGATTTTCCTATACAATCAATTTTGTAACATCTCTTATATTTAAAGGTTAATCTTTTCATTTTATTCAAGTGTTCTCTATAAATAGAGAATAGAGGTGAGAGGTGATTTGAACATCTCTCGGTAATCTTCTTGATGGTTTTGAATAGAAAAAAGAATAGTTCTCTACTTTTATTGGCTTCTCTCTATTTTATTTTACCCCACATCTTGTTATTTTATTAGTTTTATAATATTTTCCACTTTTTTAAACTCAGTCCTAACTTTGAGGCATTAATTAGCTAGGATAATGGTAAATAACCATAATCACTTTTTTTTGTTACAGGGAAAAAGAAAATTTAAATCTAAATTCTCTAAATTTTAGAATTTCAACTTTAGCTACTAAATCTAAACTTCTTCGGCTATTAAGCATAAAACACATAATTTTCATGAGGTAACTTTTACAAGTTATTAAAATTTGGATAAATCGCA
Organism: Coffea eugenioides; assembly: GCF_003713205.1. NCBI lineage: Eukaryota > Viridiplantae > Streptophyta > Magnoliopsida > Gentianales > Rubiaceae > Coffea > Coffea eugenioides. The sequence goes on along the minus strand of NC_040043.1, from coordinate 14,502,189 downwards.
CATATTGTAAATAAATTGCCTATCTATATTTTTATGCATTATTTTATAAAGAAGCCACAAAAAAATGGGAAAACGTGGATTATCCTATCCCTATAATCTCAACCCCTCAATTCGTCCTTTTCCTAAAGCTCGCCTATTCAAAAAAGGAGACGGAGGGAAGCAAAGTTGAACGGAGCCACCTGTAAGTCTTCACATACTAATAGTATTTCCGGATATGTATCTTCGTGAATGTTTGTGAATTCTATCTTTGGTCCTTTCTTGGTGAAATCTATAGGGCTTATATTGTCAATCCGAAAATCTGAAATATTTGGGACTTCGGTACGTTAAAATATATGTATGCCCTCTATCTGTTTGTTAAAATGCCTAGCCCAGAACGTCAAGTGTATGTGGCTTTTTGATTACCCTGCTGTGAGCGCGTGCCCGTGTGAGGTTGAATGGTGATGGGCCAGCTGCCGGTGAACAGAGAATAGACAGTGAGGAGTCGTTTGACATCCCACACTTGCCTACTGATGCTCATACTGTGATGATGGAAAAATGAGTGGAACAAATAATATCCTTTTAATGCAGTCAAATGTCAGTTCATAGTTGCATCGTTGGTCTTGAACAGGGGAATGTCTATGTTAGTTTTTTGATGAGCATTCATAAGAAAAAAGGGATAGGGTCATGATCTTCCATCTACGGTGTACAACCCCGTGACATTACTAGATGAGATGAGCATTTACGGTGACTACTAATCAAATCATTTCTCAATTTTAGGAATTTTGTCACTAGTTGAGTATCTTCTTTTCTCCTTTTTTGGAGTTAAAACTATGCAGTGATGTTCTTGTTCAGGAAAGTCAAGAGCTAGAAAAAGAAAAAGGGGGGATGGGGGTGTGTGCGCGCTGAAATGGGGGAAAATACCTACAGACGTTTGAAGTAGTCTGTTTCGAGGTAGGGAGGGACAGAACATAAATATGCTAGTATGGATTTGGTGCCTAATGAGACTGGGAAGTGTCACAGAATTCAATTGGGTTATGTACCAGAATCGTACCTTAATCTTTACTTCTTAAAGAAGTCTTAAACTATATTAGGGCTATTAGTACTAGAGGAATGCATACTAGAGGAATGCTTTCCATTTGGATTGTGCTGTTATGGTGCCATACTTATATGCCTTGGAAAGATAAAAATCAAATTAGTGACTATGTAGCAGGAAGAGAGTTCGTTCAAACTGTTGTGATATACTTTTGTCCTGCTTTTGCCCACCAGGCTGTGAAGCGAGGGAGTTCTGAATTAAGGGGATAGATAAGTTAAAGGGAGAATGCAGCAATCTATCAGCAACTCGAAGGACACATTTCCCAGTAATGAGGACTCTGAATCCCAAAACAAGAAACAGGTGAAGCGGAAGCTACCCAGCCCTAGAGAGCTTGTATCTCACTATGAGTCTCAAGGCTTGGACACCCAAGAAGCCTCCTTCAAAGTTATTGAGGATCTCCAGAATGCACTTTTCAGGATGATGCTCTCTTCTTCTGGTGCTGGTAAAGGCAAAAGCAATAAACAAGGTCCCTCCTCCGATATCTCTAGAAAGCTGGACGTCATCAATGCCCGCCTTCTTCAACTTGACATGAAGGTCGACTCTAAGCCTGGCTACCCGCAAAGCCTTGCCATTGGGGTGGCCTCTGGTACCCTTCTTCAGGGCTTTGCATCTGCCGCTGCTCAGATTTGGACTGCTGTCCGTCGAGCAACTAATCCTGGTAGTGATTCACCTATCAATTAATTCCAGTTAACCCCATGGCCCTTGGTAGTGGTATAGGTAGTAGTAATTTAGTGAATTTGGTGTGAAGATGATGTATCTGTTCTTGATCTTACCTGTTGCATTTACGTTACCGTGGACTATTGTGCAACTAGATCTTCAATTCTTCATCCCCGTATTAATCCACAAGTTCTTGAATTTTATGGTATGGTCCTATTTGCCTCTTTTTTGAAACTTTCAGTTCAGTGATAGGTAGAAGTATCTTTTACAGATTGATTTATCCATTTTAATCAATGCACGCTATAAAATGATTTCATGTCTAGTAAAATGAATTAACAATTATTGAGCTGCTTTTAACCTTTTCTTTTTCAAAGAAAATAGAAACTTCTGAAATAATTTATTCTTCAAACACCAAAGCATTTTGCCTTTACTTGTCATCATCTTAAATATTCAATTACATACTTCGATAAAATTTCTTTTCAATTGTAGTCCAGTAAACGTGCAATGAACTTCCCCAATTTTACCTTTTGGTCTAAAATCGATAGGAATTGTGAATGGCTATCCATCAAGTTTAGGTGTTAACGTGAAATGATGCAAAATGTTGAAAATTAAAAGTTGAGGTGATGAAATTTCTTTGCATTGAATTTATGCAAAAGAAATATCCATGTTGTTGAAACTTGATGCAAAATGTTGAAAATTAAAAGTTGAGGTGATGAAATTTCTTTGCATTGAATTTATGCAAAAGAAATATCCATGTTGTTGAAACTTCTTTTTTTTAGGCCATCTTAACATTTATTGATTGAAGTCATGTGCATAACTAATGGTCATTGGTAATTTAAAAGAGTGAAAGTCCTAGATCTAATGAATGAATTTGGGATTAGTTTAATTTAATCTATACAATATATAAAGGGAGAACGTTATTGTGTGGTGTAAATACATCGTGTCATTTTTAAAATTTCTAATATATCCCTAAATTATAAGGGTAAATTTGTCCCAATTTATTCCAAAAAAATCTCCACAATCAACAGATAGTTGTTTGAATCAAAAAGTAATTATTTATTTAGTTATCCACTAACTACAGCTTTTTTACACAAACTCCCACGAATTCTACTCCACTTTCATCATTTTTCTATATAATTATCTAATTTGATCCATAAAGCCCATAAAAAAACTTTTATATATATTGTTAGTTTTGAATAAATGACAACTAATGTAAAATTGAACTTGAAATTCAAATTTTAAATTTGTATCATGCATCCATTGGTAATGATATTGATATATGCAGTGTCAGTGCATATAGGATTTAATCTATGGATATAGGCATTTCAAAGTCAATTTTCTTTTGCTTATAGTGGTGAACACGTAGTTAATTAGAGGAATTCAATGAGAAAATACGATGCAGATGGCTACTATTATTAATTATCTTGTGAGGAAACTAGATGAGCATGGAGAAATATTGAGGCTGTAGAACCCCAAAAAAAAATTCATACAAATATATATATAGGAGATAAATTTATACAAAACCAATATGTATGGAGAGGTAATTTACACTCATATATATATATATATATATATATATATTGTGGGGGAAGATGAATAATACAATAATAATATATTAATCACACGTCATAATAACAAGGCTATCAAATTTCATTCTTTGCAAATGATGACAATAATAAGACTTCTTATTTATAGACTAGATAATTTGGCAAATAAGTCTTGACAATCAGAATAAATTATCTTATAAAATATCAATTTCTAAATAATAAAACTATCATAACTTGACTAGAATAGAATTAATAGAATTACTAAAACTTTAAATTGACTAAACCATAGCTAAATAATAATACAAAAATTTCTATATTTGAACCTTGATTTAATTGATTTAATATGTAAATATTGTCTCCCTTAAATCAAGTTCTGTCTTGGATCAGTCTCACCACCATTACTATCAATAATCTCTCTTGCAAATTCTAAGATCACTCTGTACTAGTTCTTCATCTTCAAACCCTATTCTCATTGCAATAATCCACGCACTCGGATAAAACTATTTTCGGAGCATAATTTGATGTCAATTTATTCACAACTTATCACTTTGTGATTTTAATAATCACAACCCAATTGTTAGGCCTTTTCTCCGATCTTTGTCTTTACACCCACTATCAATCTGACAATTCTTCTGGAACAATCTTATGGTCCAATTTTCACCAAGTAGATACCATATGACCAATCTTGTGGTCCAACTTGATCAACTGATTTCTTCACAACAATTCTTATGAAAAATATCCAAAACTAACCTCGTAGTTGGGACAATTCTTCAATGTTCAAGGCACTCCAGGATTAAATTTCTTGAACATAGGGTTCTGATACCATATTTAGAAACCAAAAAATTCTACCAAAAAGCTATAAGAGATAAATTTCATAAAATCAATGCATATGAGAAGGCAATTTATACACATATACCTATGTGTAGGAGAAAATAAATAATGCCAACAATAATATATTAATCACACATTCTAATAATAAGGCTATCAAATTTCATTTTTCTCAAGTGATGACAATAATTAGATCTCCTATTTATAGACTAAATGACTTGGTAAACAAGTTTTGACAACCACAATAAATTACTTTATGAAATATCAATTTTTATATAATAAAATTAACATAACTTGACTCAAATAGAATTACTAAAACCTTAGATTAACTAAAGCATAACTAAATAATAATATAAAAATTTCTATTTTTTAACCTTGATTTAATTGATTTAATATGCCAACAGAGGCAGCAGGGGAACAATTCTTGCTTCTTCAATGTGTCAAGGTTTTAGCATTATCTCCATCAGAAAGACAAAAATGAAGTTGACTTTGAAGAAATTTAAAAAATGCTAATGACATGTGAATTAATATCGATTTTTAGTCCCAAAAATCTAATGTCTAATATCCGTCAAATTACGAATGAGACTCCAGAATAGAACCGTTGAGAAAACAATGACAAAAGCAAAACCAAAAAAAAAAGAAAAAGGGAGACTAGTATAGCCCATTTGGTTTTAACATTAACATTTAAAAGTCAGACCACCCATCTGGATGAGCCCCCAATTACATCGGCCCATAGTCTTTTCAGATCAGATAAACAAAGCCCAAATCACCCTCAACTTGATTTAGTTTGGAATCTTTCAAAGGGAAAAAAAAAAAAAATTTCGAACTTCATCTCTATTAATAACATTTGTTAGGTGATGTGACCTATAACTCTCAAACCCTCACCTTTGACCCCTTTTAGGGAGTTCTACGTTATGTTTTGGATACTGTATCTATAAGTATCAATTCACCATTAGATGTATAAAAAGATATATCAGTCTTACGCTTAGATGCTTTTAGGAGTTTAAATTATTGAATAATATGATAAGAAATTATTAAATTATAATCATATATGAATATGGCATCCAAAATATGATTCAACTTCCCTTGACTTTCTCCTTGTTTATAGGAGACACAACTTTTTAATATTTGGAGTCCTCTCTATTTCCTAAAAATTTTAAAATGTGAGTTTAAATAGAAAAAGTGATTAAACATAGGAGAAGTCATTTGATTGATATCATGAGTACTTGTCGCACCTATCATGAGTACTTGTCGCACCTGCCCAACCTAGGGTAGCTCAAGTGGTCCGTTGCTCCTCATTAAGATTTAAGATATGGCAGCCACGATTCGAGTCCCAGGGTTAATGTATTCAGAAGGAATGGACCTCTCCTCTCGCGTCGCAGGGGATTAGTCGGGCCGAAAGCTAGGACACCCCTATGTCGACAAAAAAAAAAAAAAAAGAGAGTACTTGTCACACCTTATTTTTGGTTTTTTCCCCATCTCTAGACCACTGTGTCTCATTGGCTAAGCTCAAATAAATAGTCTTAATGTCCTTAAATTAGAATTTCAAAATGATTAAAAAAAGAATTTAATAATGATTGGGGTTGGCAGAATCTTATTTCAAAGTTTTTCACGGTTTGGCGACTTATGTTTGAGTAATTAAACGGAAACCGGACGCAACAATTGAGTCAAAAAGTTTTATTGTTGGGCAGCTCAGCTACCACTGGTGGTAGTTGAATATATGAATCTAAAAATCTGAAAATAACAAAAATTGACTTACACGTGGAATCAAATCCAATTTTCACGGAATAAAATAAAGTAGAAATCATTCACTAATTACAATATTTAACACATAGTTTATCAAGAAATAAAAAATTCATTTAAAAATTTCTTTCTTTCATGTGGCATCTCCTTGCCCATACATGTCCACTTCTCTTAATTGCGTTTCGTCACTTTCGTGATAAGCATCTAAAGAGTGGCATATTTTTTTCTTTGGAAGGAGAAATAGAGTATTAATTGTGGATCGACTCAATCTTTGTATTCAACTTCAAACTAAGTTGTTCTGTTTTGTAACCAACGACCAATTAGAAGAAATTGAAAGGTTTTCTAGAAAGTGAAGATTCTGCCATTACTAAATTGGGTATCTGTAATTGTGTGAGGTAGAGTTGTTTCACCATGATTTATGTATTGAAACTTTTGTAAATCTGATTGTAGAATCATATTCAATGGTTTGAACAGATTTCTAATTGAGTCATTTATTTTTCAAGATTCATTGTAATCTACGAATTTGTGGTTATTTTCAATGAATTGCAGATGACTATAATCAGTCTCCAAGGTATGGCATTGTTCTTGTGCAAAACCAGGAAAAGGAAAGCAATATTAGCACCAAAAAGAAGCAAAATAAAAAAAAAGAAAAAAAGAAGCAAAATAAAAAGAAAAAGAAAGAAAGTAAAACTTAAGCTAGACAACCGGTAGCTATAGTGCCTGCAAGTTTAAAACCTACAAATGTGTGTAAAGCTACTGTTGTTCTTTAGTGTAACAGTTTAATTTGAATTAATGCCATTTTACCATCTTAGAGAAATATTATGATTTTTGACATATTTCACCATTTCTAACACTAACACAACAATTTTCGTGAGCCAAAGGAACAGAAGGGCTAAAAAGAAATAAAAATATAATTTTCCGAGATGCGTAGATCAAGGGATAAACATTTTCAAAATAAATCTTATGTACACAGACAGTGTATATACACTGTCACTATTGAATCTATGATATATGTGTAAAAATTAAATTTCAAATTCAAATTTTGCATAAGTGTTATTCATGCAACGTTGATAGTGTATATATTGTCAGTGTAGAAAAGATTAGGACTCTATTTGGATTAACTATTTTTGGGGGTGTTTTTCAAAAATTTTACTGTAGCTATATTTATGAAAAACTTTTACTATAGATGTTTTTTGGATTATTTTTAGAGATATTTTTAAAATATATTTTTGAGTATTTTTATAATTTACAATTTTTTTGGAATTTTTGTTTTAAAATTTTACACGACCCACCACCACTCCCGCCGTTTTCCTCCCCCTCTCTCCTTTCTCTTCCTCTCCTCCCTCCCCTCCTTCCTCCCAACCCCAAACCCCTCTTCCGCTCGTGAGTGGTGGCTGCGACTTTAGCCACCACTCTAACCACGACCGTCTTGGTAGCAGCTTTTGGTCACGATCAGATTTGATCGTGATTAGGAAGGTTACGGTTAGTGGAGGGGAAGGAAATTGGGGGGCGAGAAAAGGGAAAGAAGAAAGGAGGAAGGAGAAAGAGAGAGAGGAGGAGAAAAAAAGGAGAGAGAGAGGGTCATAGGTGTGAGGTGGTGGCAGTAAGGTGGTGGCGGTGGTGGTGGAGAGTGATGGGTAGTGGTGCATTTTTTTTGTATATTTGGAGTTATTTTTTATATATTGTATGGATATGGTGTTTTTGAAATTATTTTTATTTGTATATTACTGTAATATTGTATATGAAAAACTTGTTTTTAAAAAATTAAGGAATCCAAACTGAGCTTAGGACTTTTACATTCATATGTTTTTGCACTTGTCAAGATTGTAGATGATGAATACAACTACTCAGAGATGTCCGAGCCCAGTTGTACCTCGGGTGGGCTCCCGTTCTACTTCCTAGGCCTGTCAACGGGTCGAATCCGGGTCGTAATTCATTATTCCGGACCCGGTCCGTTTACCCAACGAGTCTTCTACTCTATGTTCCGGACTCGGATCCGACGAGTCTATCTGGATCCAGGTCCAGGTCTACCCGAAAAATGGTTAAAACCTATTTTACAACAAAATTAAAAACGAAGCCTGTTTTAACAAGAATTGAAAACAAAATGAAAGATTAAAGGAGTGGTTAAAAGAACAAGATGAAAAAGGAGTGGTTAAACTTAATCCCACAAGACAAGATGAAAGAGCCTCTTTAATCATTTTATTTGCGTATGTCGGGAATGTGTAAGATATGGAACAACTTTTGAGTAAGCCACCTTGATGATAGAGAGGTGCGGCTTGGTCAGTTGGTCAGCAATGGATCTCTAGGAGGTGCGGCTTGGATTGCTCAGCAATGGATCACCTCGGCTTGGTCAATCGTCAGTTCGTCCAGTGGAGATGGAGCTGTCAGCCGTGGAAGAGCAAAAGAGAAGTAAAAAAACTAAAGATTGAAGAGAGTAAAGAGAGACTGAGAGTGAGAGGAGAAGTGCGGCGGCTAAAGAGAAAAAAGTGCATTAGGGTTTGGATGATTAGTTGTTTGGGTTTTGGGGTATAGAAGTAAATTTGGGGTATATTATTGGTATATATTATATATATATATATATCTATTTTTATATCCGGATACGGGCCGGAATGCTATATTCCGTATCCGACTTGTTTTTTTGTTTGAAAAAACGAATCCGGATCCGGGTCCAAGTAACGGAATTATATCTCTACCCAAACCCGTAAAAAATTGATGGATCTGGGTCAGATCCGGGTCTAGACCCGGACCGTTGACAGGCCTATTACTTCCTACGTCCGCGTCTCACATTGTGTAGAAGAGAAGCTTGATTTGACCGTAAGTAGGGACATGTGCTCTATGAGAATTTTAGAGCGAGTAGTTCATCAATTATTGTTCATCATCTTTCTTTTATAGATATCCTCATTTACCTTCATCGGTTTCTCATTCGATCTCTCAAATTCCTAATCTATTTATACCATCGTTAACTTGATTGTCGGAGATACACCTATGGACTTAGCCCTAATCCTCTCAGTTTTTGTTGCAGGTCAACAAATCTTCTGAATACTTAATGAGTCTAAGCTCGTACAAAGATAAAATTAAGTATTTACTCATAGTATTCCGTTAATTTCAGTACAAATAAGTAGATGGTGGGAGTTAGTAGAGGAAATTATTCTAGAGAAGTCAAATATAGTATTTCCATTTATAATTAAAACCCTAAGCAAGCTAGAGTGACCTCCAAAATGAGTATTGTGAAGATATTGAGGTTAATTCTATTTTGCACTCTGATTTTGAGTGCCTAAAGTATAAAATAGAATGTTTTATTATCTAAAGTATAAAATTCATCTTATTTAAATACAATCATCGAGATTTTTTCCTTCTTCTCTCTAGAATTATTTCCTCCTCCTTCTCTTTGGATCTTTTCCAGTCAAGTTCTTCTCTATTTCTCTCATCGGAGAGAGACCAAATTTGATCTTTTTTCATGGAAGGGATTCCTCTCTCTAGTTCTTAATTTCTCTTGTTTGAATAAATTCTCTCTTAGGATTTTTCTACTGAGATATCTTCTCTTTTAGGATCTGCTTGTGAGAGTTTCTCCTTTTCTAAATTGTTATAGTGAGAGTTTTATTCTGTTTTGAGTTTTTCCTTGCGAGAGTTTTTTTTTGTTATTTTTTATAAAATTTGAGATTTTGTAGATCTAAGATCTAGTTTTTCGGATTTACAATTTCTCTATTATTGTTTATCTAAATTTCTCTTTGGATTTGAACAAGTTTTTAATCAGATTTGATTGTCAAAAGATATGCACAAATTTTATATTTTAGAGACTAAAATAGTAGAGATTTTATACTTTAAAAATTAAAATGGAACAGATGTTATACTTTATGGGGACTAAAGTGTTCCACTTTAAAACTTAAAAATCAAAGTGGAATTCAAGCATAGTTAAATAGTGTAAAGTGCAATTAACCCAAGATCCTGTGTATATATGATACAGATACAGCCACTAACCAGTTGCATCTTGAGTCATAAATCAGACGTTATTCTTTTTGACAGGTGCCGAGCCTGTACAATAATAATAATAAAACCTAACTACCACCTAAAGCAGTCAGTAATCAATTCTAGTACTGGAGCAGGGACCCTAGGTGTGCAATGGGTTACTTGATTCACCCTATTCCCGAAGAGTTTGCTTAATCCGATATACCAGAATTAATTATCTGACTAAATTCACTAACTAGTAGACAGTGGCAAGCAGGGTTGTCTCCTCAGGGACTGGGGAGAAATTTGTTTCCTTTCGAATCAAGATAAATGGGGGGCTTTAGGATTAAATGCTAATGAACTAAATAAATCAAATGCGAAAAATAATCAATTGACAAAAATAATTGGGAAAACTCTAGCCAATGGTACACTTCAGAAATGATTCATGCACTGATCATCGATTCACAGATAATTCCAATATTTATTAATAGATTGGTTATAACTGTCATACACGCGATAAACAACCAGTTTTTTCTTACTTATTCTATAGTCAAGGTATGACCGTTAACTATTTCTCTAACACGGAAACAATCTTAAGTATGACCATAGGATTTAATTTCTGGTTTGCATTAAGATTTAGAAAAGCCCAATCCTAACTAACAAACACGTTACAACGGTTTGTTTAAGTTAGATCATATGTTTTCCTGACATAAATCCAATTACGCTAGTTGTTACCGGGACGGAGGTAATTGAACAATTACGGATTCAACTACCTCCAATTAGCAAAATAGCCTACGTGAATAATTAAATATTGCACACTATTCAATTATACACAAAAGTTATAACAATTAAAAGTAGAAAATATATAAATACCAATAAATAGAGGAAACAGTTAACATAATTTAGATCTCATAGTACTTGCCAAACCAAATCGTCAGTTGTCCCCTTGACTAGAAAACAAGATTAGGTACTCTCTATTGAGAGTAACTCATGCAATTCCATTGAAGGAAATTGCGTCAATGTTTTACAATAGAAGAACTACTCCCAGGAGTCGAGAGCCAAACGGCTACCGTCCTCCTTTTCTTATTCTCTGGCCGAGTAGTAATCACGCGGGATCCACCTTTTGCTCTTCCTATTTTCTAGCTTTCTAAAACACATCGAACTTCCTCCCTCACAATCCGTAGTAATTGATTCCAAAAAAATCTCCTACTATAGGAAAACTAACTTCCTAAAAGATAGGTATTCAAGCGCTTAAAAGTCTCCTAAACCAATCCAATTACTAATTAGAAACTTGGCAGATAATATCATCTTCCAGTTATGATGACGGCTCCCACTTGGATTAGGATACTGCCCTGCATAGAATCTCGTTCACTCCGGACTTGATTGATGTCTTCTCACGCATCCACACCTACTTGGAGGAAAATCTTCTAAAAATTGCTATTTCTGCACTTCCTTTCTCTAATTGGCTAAACATCCCCTAAACAAAAAATTCAAACAAAATATGTCCATTAATGCAATATCCAATCTAATAAGAAAAGGAAATTTAACAAAATTAATGCTAAATTAGCATTCTATCACTTTTGCAACAGTCAATGGTTGAACTTGCCATCATTCTTTTCTTCTCGATTGCTTGCTACGTTTTAGAAGTCATCAATTTTTAGAAAAGAGCAGCGATCAAATTTCTTACAAGCAGCCTAATACTAAGTCTAACCGTTCTGTGAAGCATTATATGTGACCTCATATTCTCCTCATCAAGTCATCCTTTCGTTAGCATAGCAATGTGGAGTGTGTCTAGAAGTTTGCACATTCAAGCAAGCAAAGGAAAAGAAATACATAAAAAAGGGGAAAAAATGGATAGATGGACTCAAAGTTTTTCATGGTCAAAATCTTTTTTTTTCTAGAGTCTCTGAATTTTAAGCTTAAGAATTATACAAGTTTGTGTAAATGGCATTTATTATGCATAAGTTAGATTGTTTTCTCTTTTTTTCTGCCTGAAACTTCAAGCCTTACAAGGGGAGGGAAAAAGGGAGAATTAAAGAGTCGAACTAAAGACCTCAAGGTCACTTGGCCAATATTTCTACTAGTAAAATTGGGTCTTGTGGACAAAAATAATTTTCTAGCACAGAATTGGTGGGTTTTAAGAAGCTGAGAGAGGGAGTGGAAATTTAGACCCAAGATTTCTAAATTTCGAGAGTTTCAACCTTGTCCATTAAACTAAAACCTTCTTGACCAATTAGGTGCATTCGTTTGGCTGGCATGCAATTATTTGAGGTTGTCTGTTCTATCAAGAAACTTCTTGAGATGAGATGCTTATAATTGTCAAAGTACCTTTGCATATGCATATTAGTCAAAATATTTGTTAACTCTTCTACTGAGAGCTAACTATTACACAATCTAAAACCTTGAAGCCCCTTTTTTTCTTTGTTGATACAACATCATAAAAGAATACCTTGTTGATAAAACATCATAAACGAATGCTACCGATCTGAAAAATTGATTAAGAAAATACATTTTGAAGCTCCAAACATAGTAGTCAAATACTACCAATCTGAAAAAATGATTAAAAAAATTACAATGTGAAACTCCAAACATAGTACTCAAGGATAAAAACACTGTAGCACTGCTAACATGTGTACATGTTTCAGCTGCCACTGCCTTCTTATTAGCTATTTCAAATTTTGATATTATGGTAAGATCTAACAAGATAGACTTAAGAAATCTCATATTTGACTAGGGGTGTAAATTAACCAAACTACTCCACTCGGTCTCTTGAGTAGCGCAGTCAAGGATCAACTTGAATTCAATGTTGATCAAGTTTGAATTGAGTTCAAACTATTTGATAAGGTAATCGAGTCAAATTCGAGTAGAAAAACCAACTATCTCTATCTATCGAGTCAAATTCGATCTATCTCTGTCTATCTATTACAGTACAAAAAATCCACATAATTGCCAACTGAGGATGATCACCTCGGCCTTTGGATAGACCGAGATTATACCACCTCGTCCTCAATACAGACCGAGATGTCCTCGAGCTATAACTCCTTCCTTTGACCTCAGTTATATCTCAGGTCTACGTCACGGAAGACCTCCGTACTTTAGGTGTGTCATCCTGGCTCCACGCAGATGATGTCAACTTGCCTGACATCACCCTGAAGGCTATTGCTTTACCTGAAAAAGCTACTGATGCTCTTAATGGCTACTGCACAGGACTACTCGTCAGCATGTCCAGACTGCTACAGTGTCAGAGTTAGACCTCCAGGTGCGGAACAGAGCCGTAATGGTCAGTACGTGGGTCCCGCTAGCATAAGCCTACCGTCCTATCCTCCACTTCTGCCCTATAAATACCCCCGACACCTGCTGGGGTGGTCGATGTGAGCAGCGATGTGAACGCGGCCAGGGAATGCTACCTCGCCACCATCCAGGCTGCGGTCACTCCCTGAACTAAATCAAAGGCTGAGGGGAAGAGGCCAACTGTCCTTTCCATAGGCAGCATTGATCCTCAGACGACCGGAAATCCTGGCAGGCTTGAGCCCGGAGACGAGGTGGAGGAGGTGACTCTGGACGAGATGAGGCCCCGCACTCCTCAAAGAAAAAATGATCAACCTGATAAAGGACCATCGAGACGTTTTCACATGGTTCGCCGATAAAGTGGTCGGAGTGCCCCCGAACTCATGATTCACCAACTCAAAGTCAACCCACAGGCCCATCCTGTGAGACAAAGCGTAGGCACTTCGGCCCTGAACGAAACAGGGCCATCACCGAAGAGGTCGACAAGCTCTTGCCTGCTAAGATGGTTCACGAAGTCCAGTACCCCACCTGGTTGTCCAACCCCGTCATAGTTAAAAAGGACACCGGTGGGTGGAGAATGTGTGTGAATTTCACCGACCTTAATAAAGTCTACCCCAAAGATTGTTACCCGTTGCCGAGAATTGACGCTCTCGTTGACTCGACAATGGGGCATGAGATCCTCTATTTCCTAAACGCGTTCAAAGGGTACCACCAGATAGGAATGAGCGAGGAGGACTAGGAAAAGATGGCGTTTTACACTGATCGAGGTGTCTACTGCTACACCATGATGCCGTTCGGATTGAAGAACGCCTGGGCGACCTACCAAAGGCTGGTCAACTGCCTCTTCAAGGATCAGATCGGCTGCAATGTGAAGGCCTACGTGGATGACATTCTCTTGAAAAGCCAAACTACTTTGGCCTTCCTGTCCGACTTGAGGAAGGTGTTCGGTATTCTATGAGATTCCCGGATGATGCTGAACCCGAAGAAATGCGTCTTCGGTGTCACTTCGAGGAAATTCTTGGGGTACTTGGTATCTCGCCGAGGTATCGAAGCAAACCCTGATAAATAAAGGCTATTCAAGACATGTCCCCACCTCGGAATGTTTGAGAAGTCCAGAGGCTAAACAGCCGTCTGTCCGCTTTGAGCCGTTTCCTATCTCAATTTACTAAGAAGGCTCTTCCATTCTTCAAGGTATTGAAGAGAGCTGATCAGTTTGCCTAGACTGAGGAGTGCCAGCAGGCTTTCGACTACATGAAAGAGTATTTGCACCGCCTTCCTAACCTCGTTTCACCCCGACCGAAAGAAAGATTATCCCTGTACCTCTCCGCGGCTGACGAGACTGTTAGCGCGGTGCTCATCCGAGATGAGGATACTCAAGTGCCCGTCTACTATGTCAGTCGGGTTCTACGCTGGCCCGAGACTCGATACACCCAAGTGGAGAAACTCGTCCTAGGGTTGGTTCATGCAGCGCGACGATTGAAACCCTACTTTCTTGCTCATCATGTATCCTTAAGGACAGATCAACCAATTCGGCAGATATTGGTGTGTCCCGAGGCTTTCGGAAGCCTTACCAAGTGGGTTGTCGAGTTGGGGGAGTATGATCTGTCGTACGAACCCCGCATAGCCATCAAGGCTTAAGCACTAGTAGATTTTCTGGCCGAGTTCACATTCTCAGCGAGCTAAGATGTCACCACAGATATGGACGGGTCTTCTAACAGTGATGGCAATGGAGCAGGATTGCTCCTGGAAGACCCCCATGGAGAGTTATGTTCATATGCCTTCCGCTTTGACTTCTTTGCAACCAATAACAAGGCCGAGTATGTGGCTTTGATTGCGGGATTTTGACTAGCCCACAAACTCGATTCTCGATGGATCCAAATCTACAGTGACTCTCAACTCGTGGTATGTCAAGTGCTTGGCGAATACGAAACTAAGGAAGAGACCATGCAGCGGTATCTTTCTAAAGTTCACCAACTTGATACATACTTCGAGTCATTTCAAATTCAAAGAATACCTCGGTCACAAAATAGGCGAGCCGACGTCTTGTCCCGATTGGCGTCCACTTCCTTTTCGGCTCTCAACAAGATGGTTCTTGTAGAAATAGTGACCGAACCCGGATACCTAGAGGAAGTGGCCTACCCTGTGTATTCAGAGGACACCTGGATGAGCTCTCTCATACCGTTTTTGAGCCAAGGGATCCTCTCTGAGGACAGAGTTGAGGCCTGGAGACTACATCGTAAGGCAGCCCGCTACACCCTCCGGGACGGCGAGCTGTACAAATGGTCCTATCATGACCCATGGCTGCGATGCATTACTTTCGAGGAAGGACACCGTATCCTTCAAGAAATACACGAAAGCCTGTGTGGGGCCCACGTCGGCCACAAGGTGTTGGCAAAAAAGACTTTACTCCTCGGGTACTTCTGGCCTACTATCCGGCAAGACGCTCAAGACCTCGTTCTTGGTTGTCCTTCCTACTAGGTCCATGCCCCCGAACAACACCTGCCCGCAAATCTCATGGTCCCTATTGCCTCACCCTGGCCGTTTGAACAGTGGGAGACGGACATTATCGGTCCCTTCCCTAAAGTTGTCGGAGGTTATAATTTTCTTGTGACCGCTGTGGACTACTTTTCCAAATGGGTCGAGGTCAAGCCTCTAAGAACCTTTACGGGGCCGGCGGTCCAGAAGTTTTTTTGAAAATGTATAGTTTGCCGCTTCGACATATCTCGGGTGATTATTTTGGATAATAGGAAGTAGTTTGTTGAGAATCCATTTAAAGGTTGGTGTGATACGAAATATGGGCCGCTTATGGGCCATATTTTGGGCTGCAAGAGATTGAATCTTTTAGTAATAGTTAGTAGTTTATTTTCTAGATTTCTATTTTATTTGCTAGGAATAAATTCGGTCAAAGACCTCATGTTGAGTTGGATCCGATTTATAGAGTCTAGGCTCACTATAACTTAAGTTGGTTAATTAGTTTTTATTGGGTTATGTTGGGCCAGCTTAAAGCTTTCATTGGATCGATTATAAGCTGACCATTAGATAGTGGATTTGAGTAGTGGAATCGGGCCAAAGGCCTAGCCTAGCCGAGTTAGGGTTTTCAAGTCACTTTAGGTTTTCAAGTTGTAAGGCTATATATAGCCTAGGTTTTCATTCATTAAGGAAAATTCAGATTTTATAAAATATTCGTGAGTTTATTCACTCTCTCTTGCCTCAAGAGAATTTCCTTTGAATACTTGAGAATCAATCTCAAGCTGTTCATTGAACTTATCAATCAAGTAGTCTCCTTGATTGTGGCGTTCTTCTATCTATACTTTTGGTTCACTAAATTTGCTAGTCGTGGGTTAAGGAATCTCCTTAGTTCGTGGCTCGTGATTCTAGAAGGGTCAAAGTTCCGCAAATCACCAACTTGGTGTTCGTCTAGATCCGTCTCACATCAGTTGGTATCCAGAGCTAGTCGACGACATCAAGTATATCCCGTTGAGTTTGTTCGTAAGCTTTCTAGTCAATTTTATTTTGCAATTCTGGTCGTGTCTTCCTTTGTGTCAAGTCCGATTGTTATTACAAAAAAAAAAAATTCTGTCCGCCTTTGTTGTCTTGTTGAGTCACTCTTTGATTTCTTTTGCTTCGTGTCCACTTCGTGCATTACTTGTTGTGTGATTCTGTCTTGAAGCCTGCCTTCAAGTGTAGCCGTGTTTTGTTCGTTGCATATTCTGTTTAAATATCAAACAAAAACAAAAAATTCTGCGACGGCTAGGGTTTTCACTTGCAACTAGGGTTTCCTTGGGTGCAGTTTCTTGCCAATCTGTCCAAACTTTAGTTTATTCCACCAAGTTGTTTTCATTAGTTTCCTAAACTGATTTTTGTGGTTAAACTTGTTTGGGGTTGGAATCTTGAAGAGGGACTACAATAATCTAGGGTTTCTTGAGTTTCTTGAAACTAATCTTGAAGTCTTGAAACTTTGATACATGTTTTGATCATTATTGGAGGATTGAAAGAGAACATTGGTTTGACATTAACATTCTGGAATTTTACCCAAAAACAGCCGAGTAATTGTGTGTTTTAGAGTCAAAAAAAAAAAGATGAAGAAAAGAGAAAAGGCATTCGGGTAGCAAGCAACAAAGAAAGAAGCCGAAATTTTATTGACCAAGCTGTCTTGTTACTCCTTGTTCCAAACCAAACCAGAAACTACACCAGGAAAAAAAAAGAAAAAAAAGAAAAGAAACTCAAAAATTCTGTCCAACCTCTTCTTGAAAGTCTCGAACACCTTGCGTCTTGATCACTTGAACAACCCTTGCTTGAGGTTCTTGATTATCTTGGGCCTTAAAAACTTGCACTTGCCTTCGTATACAAAGTTTCTTGTACGTTCTTGCATCCATACGGGGCTTCCTTGGTTTAGGAGTAAATCTCTTGGGAATTTCTTGAGCAAGCCGCTTGGGGGACTCTTGCGTGACAATACTCTCGTTGTCTTGAGAAGCCATTTCCTTGAAACAAGAAACAAAACTGTCGTGGCCTTGTCTAAGGAAGAGAGAACAGAATTGTGCGTTGCGTCTTGAAGGAGAAAGGCCGAATTGTTGGCAAGCTAAGGACGACTGGAGAGAGGAAATTTTAGTGAGGGATAGTCGACTTTTTGAAGGCTTCAAGAAGACAAGAAATCTGGAATTTTTTTCGTGGAAGCTATTCTGATTTGATAAGGTAACAAATCTGGAAATTTTCAGCGGTTAGGAAGCTACCAAATTCTGTTTTGCAGCCGACTTTGGAAGGTTTAAAAGGAGCAGAAATCTGGAAATTTTTTTAGCTACCAAATTCTGTTTTGCAGCCGACTTTGGGAGGTTTCAAAAGAGAAGGAAATCTGGAATTTTTTTTGGGAACAATTCTGATTTGTTATAGCCGACTTTAGGAAGGTTTTTGGAGAGGGAATCTGGAAAAATTTTGGAAGGTTTTTGGAGAGGGAATCTGGAAAAATTTTGGTAATAATTCTGTTTGGTTAGCCGACTTTAAGGAAATTTCCAAATAAGTCCAACACCTAACTTGTTTCCAAAAATCAATTGGGCAATTAAGTAAAGCACTTGGGAACTCCATCATCGTACTTGGACTTTCTTTTTTTTCTTTGTACATCAATTCTTTCCTCTTCCATTCCTTATTCATTACTTGAGCTTTCCATTTCTACTTTTTGTTTCCTTGTTCCTTTGATACAATTGGGAGCTATTTTGATTAAAGTTTGATTGAACTTCCTTGAGAAAATTTCTGATTTCTTCAAAGGAAACAAACAAGTGGTTTGAGAAGTGAATTGGTGAGATCATTAGAGTGTTTTAAACACTTGAGCAAAACACGAGAGTGAGCGAAACACGTAAGGGAGTGAGTGAGGACTGTTCTACTAATTTTTGTTGAGTTTTGCAGGTAATAAAAGTATGAGACAAACGAATGCTCAACTGGAGCTCCACTATCTTATGCCTAAAGGAGTAAATACTGTGGCATTGCGTGAGATAACTGAGCAATTGGAAATCATCAAAGCTCAAAAAAATGATTGGTTTTATACACGTTGCCATATCAAGGATAAAGTTTACAGCTTAGCCATTGATAAGGGTTGTGAAGTTAATCTCGCAAGTACTGTCTTGGTTGAGAAATTGAATCTTCCAACCATTGATCATCTTCGCCCTTACAAGTTGCAAAGTGATAGTGGTGATATTTGGATTACTAAGCACACACTTGTTCCTTTTCGTATTGGTCAATACGTGGATGAGGTGTTGTGTGATGTGGTTCCCATTCAAGTGACGCATGTGCTGTTGGGACAATGGTGGATGTTTAATCGAGAAGTCAAATATGATGGATATACTAATAAGTATTCCTTCACATTTAATGGCCGTCGTACCAGGCTTGTGTCGCTTAACTCTAAGCAACTTTGTATTGATCTAGCATACATGAAGAGTGAGCATGAGCGTTATAGTATGAAGAAAGAGCTGGAGGAGAGAATTGTGACTGAAGAGGTAAAATTCGAGGGAGTTGAAAAGGAGAAAGAGGTTGAGAATAATGAGGGGAAAAAGTCAGCTACTGAGCATGAAAAAGAGATTAAAAATTCTAAGAGTAAGCTGATTGTGAGAAAGGATGTGAGATCATATGTTTTTTCTAACGATCTTGACTCTACTTTGTTTAGTGTTTCTACTTTTATGCAGGTTAAGCAAGGAAAAATTGAGTTGATCTTGGCATGTTCTATGCCTAAATCCATTGGTGAATATCAAACTTTTCATGGAGTTTGCACCTTAAGTGTTGTCTCTCTTTGTCATCCACTGATGTTCAACGTCAACCATGAGCCTGATTTGCTTGTTGGGAGGAATAATGAAGTTTCAAAGGGAGTTTCTACACTTGAAACTTGTTATAAATTTCCTTCTTATTTTGTTGGTGACAATCCTTTCCTCATTGGTCCAAATTCTGATTCCTTTCAACCTGGTTTTATTCTTCAATTTGAGGGTTCAAAAGCTACCTATCTCGATCTTGTTCCATTTGTGCAAGATAGGCCATACCCACAACAACTTGCAATGAATTTTGTAACTTTGCACAATCATGTCCGAGACTTTCCTAGCCTGATTGAGCATCACTATGAAGATCCTTATCTTGTGAATGTGAATGGTAAGCTGTCAAGTGATTTTATACCTACAAATCCTAATCGTGTGATTTATTGTGTAGGTCCAAATTCGACCATTCATGACACAATGCTGATTAGAGAGCTTTGGAGTGGTTGGAGCAAAGCCTTGAGTTTCCCATGGCGGATTGTGAGCATTTTCAAGCTAACCAAGAGACATGTGCACCGAATTACAATAATCATGACGTATGCAAGTATCATCCATTCTAAGAGAGCCAATATGTGGAGATTTGAAGTTTCATACTGCCAACTCTTGTAGTACCATTCATTTCCAAACACGATTTGAGGACAAATCTTTTTTTAAGAGGAGGGGAATGATACGAAATATGGGCCGCTTATGGGCCATGTTTTGGGCTGCAAGAGATTGAATCTTTTAGTAATAGTTAGTAGTTTATTTTCTAGATTTCTATTTTATTTGCTAGGAATAAATTCGGTCCAAGACCTCATGTTGAGTTGGATCCGATTTATAGAGTCTAGGCTCACTATAACTTAAGTTGGTTAATTAGCTTTTATTGGGTTATGTTGGGCCAGCTTAAAGCTTTCATTGGATCGATTATAAGCTGACCATTAGATAGTGGATTTGAGTAGTGGAATCGGGCCAAAGGCCTAGCCTAGCCGAGTTAGGGTTTTCAAGTCACTTTAGGTTTTCAAGTTGTAAGGCTATATATAGCCTAGGTTTTCATTCATTAAGGAAAATTCAGATTTTATAAAATATTCGTGAGTTTATTCACTCTCTCTTGCCTCAAGAGAATTTCCTTTGAATACTTGAGAATCAATCTCAAGCTGTTCATTGAACTTATCAATCAAGTAGTCTCCTTGATTGTGGCGTTCTTCTACCTATACTTTTGGTTCACTAAATTTGCTAGTCGTGGGTTAAGGAATCTCCTTAGTTCGTGGCTCGTGATTCTAGAAGGGTCAAAGTTCCGCAAACCCACTCAACTTGGTGTTCGTCTAGATCCGTCGCACGTCATGGTGCGAGGACCTCGGCATCAAGCAGCACTTCACTTCGGTAGGCCACCCCGAAGCCAACGGGTAAGCGGAGAATTTTAACCGAACCCTCTTGCATGGCCTCAAGACTCGACTGCACAAAGTTGGATCATCATGTGTGGAAGAACTTCCCACTGTTCTGTGATCTTATCGAATCACATCGAGGTCGGCCACACAAGAGACCCCCTTCTCCTTGACGTACGGCTCCGAAGCGGTTATTCCGGCCGAGATCCTGACAACTAATTCCCGATCTCGATCTCGTCGACGAAAAAAGAGACGTCGCCTCGGCTCGGATTGTTTAATACAAAAATACCTTGGCCTGTTACTACAATGCCCGCACGAAACATTGCCGATTCCAACCGGGGGACTTGGTCCTCCAAAAAAACTTGGTTACTCGAGTTGAACCGCAAGGAAAATTAGCCCCAAAATAGAAGGGCCCCTGCCGAGTTGTGAAATTTAGTCTAAGTGAGTATTGTAAGTTATGCTACCGAAATGGTTCCCTAGTGCCCTGTACATGACATGTCGAGAATCTAAGACTGTATTACCATTGAGAGTTTTAATGAAGTGTTAGCTGTTTGGCCACTTGGTTATTTTTTAATATTTTAGTATACTTTTAATATATTAAAAAATAAGGCGGACAAGCAAGTGGACGAAGTGAAAGAAAGAAAAAAAAAAAAAAAAAAAGAGCCGATACGAGGAAAAATGGAACTTCCATTCATTTCATTGATTACAAAAAATACAAGACCTAAGGTCAGGAATGCTACTAAGCACCTCCCACCTCGGTATTTCCATTACCCCCATGACCTCTTCGGTCTCTCCGAGATTTGTCGCTTCATGGTCTTCAACCCCTTTGCCGACCTGGCCCTCCTCGGTTTTGGCCTCTTTAGCGTCCTCTCCCCCTTGCAACTCCTAGTCGAGGTTAGATAGCCATTTGTTGAATTTCTCGCGCACTTCGGCGAGGCTCCTGCCAACTTGAAGGCTCTCGGCCATCCGGACGCAGAGATCCTTGGAGTCTTCGTTGTAGTTGGCCTTATTTTTGAAAGACTCCAAGTCTTTAGAAGAGAGGTAAGGGGCGACCTCGTCTATCGCCGAGGTGTAACTGAACATGAAGTTCGGCAAGGTCAGTTCCCCAAGGTCTTTGGCAAAGGTCTCGGACCTCCTGAAATCCTCCACAACCGAGGCCCCGGCACCCTCGAGTACCTGCTGGTGGGATTTCTTCTCATCCTCCCCCTTTCTCTGCTTCTCTTCAAGAGCCGATCTAAGGCTGTTGATGGTAGCCTCGGCCTCCTCTTCCCTCGCCTCGACCTACTGCAGTCGGCTTTGAAGCTCGGTCTTCTCGGACTTTGACACTGCCAGCTTCTTCTCCAACTTAGAGATTTTATTTTGGAGCTTGCCAGAGTCTTGCTCCTCGAGCAGGTCGCTGTACCAACGTGCCATTTCGGCCACAAAGGCCGTGGTGGAAGCAGTGGATACCATAAGGCTCTGGATCACTTCGTCAGGAGTCAGCTTCCTTGCGAACTCGACGTTTCTTGGCAATGAAGAGAACATGACCAGCTCTTGTGCCGCGCGGGAATGGGTGCACCGGTCATTAACCGAGAGTTTCCAATTGGGGCACCATTACTCGCCGAGGTGCATGTTGTTGTCCTTGGCAAACCGAGACGGGCTGTAGAAACGGTTCCACAGTGAGAAGCTTGTCACCAGATTGGCCGAGGTCCTCAGCTGCTTACCTTGACCATGAGGAGGTAAGGCAATTGTGACTTCTTGTGTTGCCACCTCTTCTGGCACTGACGAGGTAGACTCCATCGCTGCCGCGACCGAACCACTTTCGGCCGCCGCGGCTGAGGTGACCTTGCTACTGTAGTCTTGACAACTGGCGCTTGTGTTGTCTTCTTTTGCGGCGGTGGTGCCGATGTCTCATCCGAACTCTTCCTCTTTGACCTCTTGGCCACCTGGGCCGAGTCGGAGGTGATGATGTCGAATATTTTAACCACTGCACAAGGAACAAACATTATTATTTATAATAGCCGAAGTAAAGAGAAGGCTAGGAAAGAAAAGTTACAAGACTTTTTAAGTCTAGTGAAAAAGAAGAGAGGCTTCTCATGGTCGATTATGACTCGACTAATCCCCGCCTTAACCAACACTGCCTCGGGACAGTCCCACCAGTTGATTCGGAGCCCTGATCCCATTAGCTTTTAGAAGCCCTGCTCGTCATGATTCCCTGGAAAGGGGTCGGCTTTTGACTTGAGTGGCCTCCACTAGAAACTCCAAGGGAAGTCCCCGGTTGGGATGAAGATGAAGTCGCGCTTCCAATTCTTTATTGAAGTGGGAGCGTCGACCACGAGTTTTGGGATAGAATTGTTCCAGTTGTAGACGTAAAACCACCCCTTATCCGTCCCATGTACCTTAAAGGTGTAGCATCGGCGAAAGAGATTAACCGTGACGGTCACCTTTTGATATCGGTATAGCATCTCGAACCCCACCAAGATGCGGACTACGTTCGGAACGAGTTGAGTGATCTTGATCGCGAAGTGCCGAAGTATGTCTCGAAAGAATCTTGAGGTCGGCATTCTCAGCCTGGCCTCAAGTTGCTGCAAATAGGCACGACTTTGCCCGTCGGGGGCCTCTCGGCTGAGTGGTTAGGCCCAGGCGTCTCGATGACGTACCCCGCCCTGAAGGGGCATTTTCGTATTACCCTCTCGACCCTATCTGTCGCGACGTGGCTCCTGAACATCGGCATCTTGCCGAAGTCAATACCGAAGAGGTCCCTTGGAGCGACCGGCTCCAGCACGCCCTCATCATGGGGGATTTCGGTTCCCAGATCATCATTGTATACGGCCTCGAAACCCCCCTCGCTCATCTCGGAAGATTCTACTTCCGGGGTGCTCTCGGCGGTTTCTTTCTCGGCGCTTGACGTTCCTTCTTCAGAATTAGACGAGGTCTCATCTTTTGGGGGGTCAGGTCTTTCCTTGGCAAGGTAGTTCGGTTTCACGGTTTGTTTGTGGGTTTTAGCCGTTCTAGCCATTTACGAAAGATGAGATGAAAAGAAAGGTACTTGTTGTTGACTAGGGAATTAGACGGGAATGAAGATCTCGGCTATAGTCTTTGCTGAAGAAAGTGGTTTCGGCAACACTCTCAAATTTGTAAAAATATGATGCGAAGATGGAAAATGGTGGATAGCGCGGTGAAAAGGACCCCCTATTTATAGGGGTTAGAAAGAATATGAAGAGGCGGCAATGATGTGAAGAGGCGGCAACGTTAAAATTTAAAAGGACGTGCATCCCTCTCTCCTCATTAATGTCCCGTCCTTTCAACTGTCACGTTCTCTGCACATAGCCTTCCACTACACCATGTCCTCTCAACTGACTTCCCACGTGTCACGCCCCCTCATCATCAGGTACATGTTGACACCTCAGAACCTGAACGGTCTCGGCATACTGAAGCCTCGGAACCTCGTAAGCCTCCGCACTCCTAAGGCTTGGGGGGCTTATTGAGAATGATCACCTCGGCCTTCGGATAGACCGAGGTTATACCACCTCGTCCTCAATACAGACCGAGATGTCCTCGGACCATGACTCCTTCCTTTGACCTCAGTTGTATCTCAGGTCTACGTCACGGAAGACCTCCGTACTTTAGGTGTGTTATCCCGGCTCCACGTGGATAATGTTAACCTGCCTGACATCACCCTGAAGGCCATTGCTTTACCTGAAAAAGCTACTGATGCTCTTAATGGCTACTGCACAGGACTACTCGTCAGAATGTCTAGACTGCTACAGTATCAGAGTTAGACCTTCAGATGCGGAACAGAGTAATAATGGTCAGGACGTAGGTCCCGCTAACATAAGCCCACCGTCAGTCCTCCACTCCTGCCCTATAAATACCCCCCGTTCACTCCCAACAAGTAAGCAGACTGTTTCATTCACACCTGCTTTTATTTATTATTTTCTTAATATACTGACTTGATCGTCGGAGTGATCCCAGGGGAGAAGCTCCGTCATTCACCTCGGACAAGCGAATCCACCACACCTTACTTGAGAAAGAACTGATTCAGGTCGGTTCGGACACCTACCAGAAATCACCTCTTTACCAACCATTTTATCCTGATCTATTTGGAAAAAAGTGGCAAAATTGTGGAAACATATACAGCTGATCAGAAGTGAAAGCAACACTGGGACTGGAGATAATTTATAGCGGTGAGCAGGTCGAATTCACAGAGATTGGGGATAATTTATTTCTTCTAGAGTTTAGAATATGGGGGGTTTCAAGAATTAAAGACTAGCGAAATATCACCAAGGTAATAAAATGTAAAAAGAAAAGAGATTGAGAAAGACAAATAGTGGGAAAGGCTCTAGCCAAGGTTACACTTCAGAGATGGTTTAGGTAACTGATCATTGATGCAGTTATAATTCCAATATCTATTAATAAACAGATTTTTAACTGCCGATACGATCTGACAGTCAGTTTTTCCTTACTGTTTCGATAATCAAGGTACGACAATTGACTATTACCCTAATTTAGGAATAATCTTAGGTACGACCATAGGATTTAATTCCCCAATTGCATTAGAAACTAGAGAAATCTTGTTCTAATCAATAAATACGCTACGAGGGCTTATTTAAATTAGACTATACTTTTCCCCGACACATATCCAATTATGCCAGTTGCTACCAGGATTAGAACAGTCAAACAATTACGGATTCAACTATTCCAATTAGCAGATAGATTATGCGTACAATTAAATATTGCGCACCTATTCAATCACACACAATAATCATACTCTATAAAGCAGAAAACATACAAACATTAAAGAATAGAAGAGATAAATAAAATCAATTAGATCTCACAGTGATAGCTGGACCAAATCCTCAGCGTCCCTTGACTAGGAAAGAAACTTAGTTGCGTGTAGACAATTGAAGCAATTCACAGCAGTATTCCAAAGCCAGCCACAGAAGTCTTTGATAAGAGAAATACTAGGGAAACAAAAGATTAAAAGAAAGAGCCCTGCGGTTCCCTTCTAGGTATCAATCACACGGGATGCCGGCTCCCCTACTATAAGTACTACCAATTCGGTTTCTTTCTTGGTCAACTGAGATTAGAATTCTAATTGATTAAGGTAACTCCAAGAATAATGCTAATTGCTTCCTAATAAGACATCTAATAAAAAGTGGTAGTTTCCAAATCTTCAACCAATATTCCACGTAGACTCTATCTTGATTTGGAAAACTTGTGCTTGACAATAAACTCCAAGAAAATCACCCATTTTTAGCACTTTCTACTCCAATGCCCTACAATTAACATAAAACACCAAATATAAGTAGAATTCGACAATTAAAACAATATTTGGTAAAATAAAAGAGGGAAATAATCATAAAATTAATGACAAAATGCAACTTATCAGGCATTGATCTTTGCCTAGATAACCAAGCACGATCTGTCTCTGTCTATCTATTACAATACCAAAAATCCACATAAATTCCAACCATTTTATCCTGATCTATTTGGAAAAAAGTGGCAAAATTGTTGAAATATATACAGTTGATCAGAAGTGAAAGCAACACTGGATCCCAGTTGAAAATACATCTGATTGAAATATATTTGGGCTATCATTTGTTGACTATTTCAATAAACCTAGAAATATCTCTAGTTGAAGACTTTTCTAATTTGGATATAAGATGATGGTAATATTACTGGAGTAAACACACTGAAGTTAACTGTCCTACGGATCAACCATAATTTTTGTGGTGGTCAACCACTTTAAATCGTGGAAAACACTCTTATGCCCTTAGATTATATATTTTAACTCCTAAATTTAACTACTCTTGCCAAGTTTACTTGACATAGACATTAAGGCAAAAGATACATCATTCTCTAAAACATGCATGCCTAAAATCATTGTGTGGAAATATTTGTATTCACCTGATTGCGACACTTGACTACTTCTTTAGAGCCAAATACCCCCTAGGTTTACTTGACTTCTTTGATTATCAGTCCCAATGGAATCACAATTAATGTCCAAGTATTCCTATTTTGTGTTGGGTATTTTTGAGATTAATCATATTTAACACCCAAACTCAAATATCTTAAGCTCATTTCTTTCAAAAAAAAAAATCTTAAGCTCATCCTACCTAAAAGTCCCTATGGACATGATTAACTCCTTAGGACTCGAGATCAATTATGACCAGTATAGTTATATGTACAAAACTTTGCCTAACAGATCAATTAAGTAGCCTTGTTAATTTTGCAAAAACAATAGCACCAATCCCCGGCAAAGGTGCCAAAAATTGACAGGTGTCGAGCCTGTACAATAATAAATACTTACTCGAGAAAAATACAAATTTATATATAGTGGTGAGTAGGGTCGAATCCATAGGGATTGGGGATAATTTATTTCTTCTAGAGTTCAGAATATGGGGGGTTTCAAGAATTAAAGACTAGCGAAATATCACCAAAGTAATAAAATGTGAAAAGAAAAGAGATTGTGAAAGATAAATAGTGGGAAAGGCCCTAGTCAAGGTTACACTTCAGAAATGGTTTAGGTAACTGATCATTGATGCAGCTGTCGCGTCCCATTTTTAATGAAAAAATAATGAAGTATTATAAAAATGAATTTTTGGATTTATTTTGAGTAAAAATGAATTTTGATTTTTAGGAAATAAATAAAGAAAATGTGGGTCTAAATGAGATTTTAAAATGCGACGTTTTTGACCCAAAACAATAGTTTAAAAAGGGTTTTTGATGAAAAATAGGAGTCGCCACTTGGTATTGAGTTAAGGTGTATCAAGTCACCTAAAATGAATTTTGAATAAAAAAAAAGTTGAAAAACCTTTTTTAAACGACTCTAAGTCTTCGAAAATCAGAGAAAAGTGTTCGGAAGTCACATTTGAAGAAAGGGAAGGCAAGGATAAAATCCAAGGCACCCTTTCAATCTAGCCAAGGTTAGTTGCGCGATTTAGTCAAAGATTTTCTTATTTTAATCTAAAAATTTATCACATTTGGATGTACTATATGAATGTAAACTCTAGACCTAATGTATCGGGGTCAACATGTTTCTTCGAATTTTAGTTGGTGCAAATTACATTAATTGTGATGCCCAAGGGTGATTATTTGAAGAGGTCACGAATATGTAAAAATATGTGATTCTAAGAAAAGAAAAGAAAATAATAATATACAAATATACATGACCTAAAGGAATGCATTATAACGGGTGCAGGGAACTAACACTCGTAACTTCAATGTTCCCTTTAATAGAGGGAATACGAGCGTGCTAAGGTTAGAAAGCCAAACTCGTCCATATCCCATATTCGAGAGTTTTTCTCCTATCTAATCATGCAAATATACTAACCTAGTTCTAATTTTTCTTAAATGAAATGTAAGTCTAATGTCATGTCTCATACATAGGAATAAGGAATATACGTATAGGGAATATGGGATAAGGGATATATATAAGGGAAATATGGGATAAGAGATATACACATAGGGGAAAATATCATGCAAAAATGGTAAAAATCCTAAAAAATGAAAAATATGCATGAAAATGTAGTGATTGTCACATAAACATGATCTAGCGCGTGGACAGTCCCTAAGGGTCTAGCGTTGGACTAGCTCATGTATACAAGTTCTCACTAGCGTTGGACTAGTGAGAAATCGGAAAAAGAGGCCACGACTAGCATTGGACTAGTGTGGAGTCCAGAAAGAGCCCACAACTAGCGTTGGACTAATGTGGTGACGTCACACATTAATTATAACTAACTAATCATGTAAAATATAATAAAAGCATATAAACACATAATGTCATATAAACACATAACACATAATCATGATATCTAGATGCATAGCCCTAAAAAAGCGGATAACATGTAACACATAACCATGCAAAACACACAAGCAATTAAAGCAAATAAATCCCTAACTATTACATTTGGGGCCCTAACTACAATCTAAGGGGGAGAAAGGAATAAAATAAATAAATAAATAAATAAATAAATCCCTAATTATTACATATTCTATCTAAATACAGGTCTTGAACCCCCTAACTATTACAACTTGGTATTTAAATGCCTTTTAAATGATCAAAATTGAGCTAAAATAAATATAAAAAATTAGAACAAATAAAGCGAATAGATAAATGAATAAAATAATTAAAAAAAACATTCAAAAGGCATGCAATTAAGCACATAAAGTCACATAGAGGCACATAGAGTCAAATAAGATTCAAAGAAAGGAGTAGAGTGTACTTCCCTCAAATTGTGATCTAGTGAAACGAAATTACTTATTCACCCTCCAAAATAATAAAAAGGTCAAGGCATTACTTCAATTGACAAACAATCACATGGAATGGAAATAAAACACGAATTTGAATCAATCAAAGCATTCACATAAAACAAACAGCCCATATTTGACAAATTAAAACAAATAAGGACCCAATTGAAAGAATCAAATAATTTAAGGGATCAAGTATTAAGGGTTAAAGAATAAGGACCAATCATTGTTATTACAAATATTAAGGGTTTAAATTTAAATTAATGGCTTAAATGAAGCCTATCAAGCCAATCATGAAATTCACAAAAATAAATCAAAACCTTCTCATCAAACCCCAAACGAAACATATTACCCAAATCTAAGACATTTTTACAAAAATCCAAAACATAAATAAACCTTCAAATTTCATCCTAAAATGCTCAACAAGCTATCCAAAAATCACATTAAATCATATCAAAGAAAATTAACATTTAAAGGGACAAGAATTGGTTGATTTTTCCAATTTTCTGGGCCAAATCAGAATTATTTAAAAGCATAGGTGTTAAAGTGAAATTTTTGAAAATTTTCATGCATCATGCTCGATGGCTTTCTTCCTCATTCGCTAGGTTTCTTTCTGCAAATTGGTAGCCGCCAATTTTCACAACTTTCAGCTACTTAGATCTATTGCACATCCAACACAGGGCAGGAAAGAAAACTATAGCAGGCCATCTTAACAAAAAACAAACCCAACCCAACCCTCTAACAAGAACACCGACTACCTCAGCTTTGGTAAACCAAAATTCCAGGACAAGAACATGCAAATCTGGAAACATTTTCGGAAATTTTATGGGTCTCATTAAGCATATCCATCAAGAGATTTACAGCCTCACATGCAAAATCACCATAAGCAATGGCGAATGCACGCAAGGCATAGCACACAGATCTTCTTACCTCAAAGAACTCATCTTCCAGGCCATGAATAAAAGCCAAAGCTGCGGCTGATGCTGGCAATTTGTATATTTTGCGGCGTAACGGCCTTTGCGAGGGCATCAAAACTTCAGTTCTGACTTTCATACTCATGTCCCTCGCCATTGAGCAAAGCTGAACAAGCAAAGCACCAGACCAAGCAATTTTACACTTGTCTGGGTTGGACTCCATAAGTAACAGTCCCCACTCGCTAACAATGCGAACTGCAAAGCATCTGACGGAATCCTCTGCATCAAAGAGAAGCTCAGCGGCGGAAGAATAGCAACACTGAAGCAGGCTCTGATTCTCCACCGCCACCTTTTCTCCCCCTGTTTTTGTTTCCCTCAAAACCCCTCTCTTTCCGAAACTTCTTCCTTGTTCTCAGCCCCAGCCCGTAGCTCTTTTCTTTTCTCAGTTTTTCTCACTCTCTTCCGCAGCTTCCTCTTTTCCCCTTGCTTTCTTTTTTGTTTCTCCTTCTCTCCTTCTCCTCTCGGTCTGTCCCTCTCACTCTATCCGTTGCTCTTTTTCCTCTATCCCAGCCGAAGCTCTCCCTCTAGCTCTCTCTCAGTTTTTTCTCTCCAGCCACCAAGCCTCTTTTCTCTCTTTCCTGAAGTCCCCCCCCCAACAGAAAACTCCTGTAGCTACCCCTCAACCCTAGTTTCTTTCTTGCCTTTTTTTTCTACTATTTTTCTCCTTTTTCCTTTTACTCAGCCGAAGACTCTCAATTTCCTTTCTCCCGTAGCCTTCCCCTTTCTCCCCTCGGTTTCCCTTTCCAGCCGCCAACTCCTTTTCCCCCAGCTTTTTTCTTTCGCTTTTATATGGAGTCCAATGGATCAAAACCCTTAGAACCAAGGCTGAGATTTAAGTTGGATTTTTTTCATTTTTTTGGAACCGTTTGATCCATCTCTCTAGATGCTTCCTGATGATTCTCACTGAGGTGAGCTGTCATGTACTGGAAAATCTTGGGGCAGAATGGATGAAGAGCAAAATCGCATTCCCAGCTCCGTGTCCTTGCTTTCAGCGTGCATTCTTGTATGAAAGAAGGAAATGGTGCGCGTGCTAAGTGGAATAGTATTTTTTTTAGGTTAAACAAACAAAATTAATTGCTAATAGAAATTACATTTATTTTAAAGAAATCGAATCTTAAATGATTAAAACATATTTTTTCTTTTTCAAAATTTTAATGTAAAATACCTAAAAATTATGAACCTAATTTATAAAAATAAGCAAAACTAAAATAAAAATAATACATAATAAATAATAAATAATAAATAATAACAAAATAAAATAAAAATTTGGTGTCTACAATTTGTTCCTCTTTGTCTAAGTTTCGAAGAGACTCGAGACAAAGACGTAGACACGAAATACTTACCTTTCGTTATTCTGCCATGCATTGAAATAAATATAAAAAAAGGTCAGTGGAATAAAACTCGAACCTGCCAAGATTGGTGGGATAATACCCGAGTCTGCCTTCACTTGGGTCAGTGGGATGAATACCCGAACCTGCCTTTACTTGGGTCAGTGGGATGGGTCAGTGGGATGAATACCCGAGTCTGCCGATAATTTGGTCAATGGGATGAAACTCGATCCTGCCGTAACTGGGTCAGTGGGATGAAACTCGAGCCTGCTGACATTCCCAAATCCAACATGATAGAACGGTCAGTGGGACATACCCAAAGCTTGCCGACATTCCCAAATCCAACATGATAGAACGGTCAGTGGGACATACCCAACCCATTCCAACTCCAATGCCATAGAACGGTCAGTGGGACATACCCAACCCTGCCGAAATTCCAACTCCAACGCCATAGAACGGTCAGTGGGACATACCCAAACCTGCCGACATTCCCAAATTCAACATGATAGAACGGTCAGTGGGACATATCCAAGCCTGCCGACATTCCCAAATCCAACGCCATAGAACGGTCAGTGGGACATACCGAAACCTGTCGACATTCCCAAATCCAACATGATAGAATGGTCAGTGGGACATACCCAAACTTGCCGAAATTCCAACTCCAACATCATAGAACGGTTAGTGGGACATACTCAAGCTTGCTGAAATTTCAACTCCAACATCATAAAATGGTCAGTGGGACATACCCAAACCTGCTAAAATCCAACATGATAGAACGTTCAGTGGGACATACGCAATCCTGCCGACATTTCCAAATCTAACATGATAGAACGGTCAGTCAGGCTTGCCAAAATTCCAAATTCAACACGACATTCCAAATTCAAGATGATAAAACGGTCAGTGGGATACAACCCAAGCTTGCCTAAATTCCAAATTCAATCACGATAAAACGGTTTTAAGATAACTTTTGAAATCGCAATATTCAAAACTTGCCATAGTGTAGGGCCCTTTTTCTTGTTTCTTCTTCCTTTTTTTCTTTTTTTTTTCTCTTCTTCTTCTTTTTTTTTTCCGCTATCGGCCTTCCAATTCTCTAGATTCTGACTTCCGCTTCTTCATCGATTTCAGCCATGGATACCTACACAGGGGGGCTTACCAAAGTATAACATACACTTAAATTTTTTATTTTAAAATTAATGCAACTACTACTCATGAAAAGAGCAGCGTGGCTGATTCGAAAGTATATTACTTGACTCTTGTGCGAAATCCTTAAATGTATCACAAAAAAATTTGCCCCAATGTGGGCCTATTTGATTGCAAAAATTTGTTTGGATGACTCTCCATTTATTTGAACAAAATAGGAAACTGTGTTTCCTAAAATTTAGAAGATAACCATATACTAACATATAATGTGAAGAAAATTAAACGTTTTGCTTAAATTCATACAAAAAATTTCATGATGATTTTCTCAAAATAATACCAAATTATAAAAGATTTCTTCCTCATTTTAACATTGATGTTTAGGGTAATGGGTCACCACTTCTTGTTAGCTCATCTTTCAAGACTAATCAAGCGGGTGTTATTTCTGATTTTGAGGTGGCTAAAGAAAATAAGAGGTTAGGATCTGTCTTATTCTTGTGCCCAAATTGTATGTAACCCATTCAATATCACATCTTAGTGAAAACAAATAGTTTGTCATCCTTATTTCTTAAGAAAACTTAGTCAACATATAAGTTTTATAAGCTTGTAATATATGGATAAAAATGATAGCTAAACATGTGGAAACTAGGTATGGCCTTATGATCATGAGTGATTGATAGATTCCTTAGGAGTATAATTCTTATTTCGAGTTGTCATGAAAGATAAGTTAGCGATGAGTTTTATGAGCTTGTAATGTGGCTTGAAAACGATAATTAAAGAAATAAGATTTTCAAGGATATTGCATTGAAAATCGCATTTCTTCCCAAAAAATGCCCCAATTTTGGACTCCAAAATCCTGGATTTTGTTTTACTTTTATCACCACTCAACAGGGATTTCAGCATCGAATCTTTGCATTTTTCTTTGCATTTATTTTTTTTTAAAACCGTCTTTGCGGGTTTTCACATGATGAACAGTGTCAACCTCATACCTAATCAATTTAGAAATACATCTAAAAATTTTCTGGCATAAGTATAGGAACATCATTTGCTAATTAATTAACAAATTTCTTGACAGAGTATTGCAAAGAACAGAAGTTAGGACTTTCGAATTTTATAATGGGGTCTGGTTTGATACTTAGAAAAGTTAAGAGTTGAAAACGGATTTCAAAAGTGGTTTAAATGATTTGAAATTGCATTGTTGCGCCAACCTTATTTTTAGGGTTAAACCAAAATTTGCCTCAATTTATTCTCAATTGAGGTTCTTTTCTTTTTCATTTTTTTTCTTTCGACCTTCTGCCATTCCTTTGAAATTTTCAAAATTTGCCCCAATTTATACTCAACCGAGGTTCTCTTTTCTTCTTTTTTTTTTATTCTGTTGCTTTATCACTTTTCACCTCTTGAGACTTTTCTTTCCTTTTCAACTCAAACTTGCTCCAGTGTAGGGTTTGCGATCCTTAGGGGTTGTCAAACAAAATAATTTATTCTGAAAGTTCAAAAGGGATAACTAGGGATAAAATGTTTGATTGGAAAAGAAGAGGGTCTGACTTTTATTCCGTTTCTTCCATTAACTATGAAGGGAAACTTTCATTAATGAGAATTTCTCGCACATATCTGAATTAATTGATTGAGAAAGACTCCTGTTTATCCATATCTGTGAAACATAAGTGATCCGCCGGACAATACTCTTTCTTTTTCTTTTCTCTTTCTTTTTTCAAAATTGAACCCCAAATATTAATGGTAGAATCAAATTTTTCCAATTTGTGGTTCTCTCTCTTCTTTTTAATTTTAGCATTTTTGCCTTTTCTCTTTTTTTTGCATAATTCTCCAATCTCCTTCCCCAATATGGGGTGCGATCATAAGTGCTTTTAAAAAGAACCACCCATTTTAGCTCAAATGAGGATGTAAGGGATAAATAGTGTTTAGATTGTAGAAACGATGACCAAAGTATCATTCTTATGTCTCATGACAACCAAAATAAAGAATAACTCATTGAGAATCCATTCCCCTTTTGATATTTGAAAAATTTTCAATGTAGGGTAGTGATTATTAAGACTCTTATTTGAAACGAAATTATTCTTTTAAAGGTTCAAATGGGAGAGCAAATGATAAAATCTGTATAGATAAAGAAACGAACGCTTGAAGTATCATTCCAAATTTTCAAAACAAACAAAAATAATGCACATTTTTGTTTTCACTTAGATGTGGATTGAATCTGATTAGACACAGTGGATATTTTTCAAGCAAAGATTGCCCCAATTTATAATTTATCAATCAATGTGACTGATTTTTTGGGGGGTTAATAGAAGTGGGCAAAATATGAATTGTACAGTGAAGAAGAAAAAGGTATTGCATTGGGTTTTTCGAAATAGACCAATCAGTTTGAGTGGCTTCTTTTAATTCCGAGCACTCTTATTGTACAGTTTGGATCACCAATCTAGTGTATGCAAAGATTTTAGAAAACATACACTTGTGAGTTTTCAGGCAAGAAATTGAAAAATCTCAATTTAGTCTTATTTCTTAAAATTTATCATGAAATCTCCAATGAGTAAAATAAAGAATGAAATGTAAATGAATATATACAAAACAATAATTGTCTAAATAAAACTTCATTATTGCAAATGTTTGAAATTTTTTTTGTTTTTGTTTTTTTTTTTCAACTGTAATACAAATGAGAAAAGAAGACAGGCTTTCATATACACACACTTTCTCTTTCTCAATAGCTTTCTGTCTTTTTTTTTTCTTTTTTTAACAACTAGATCATGAAATCTCTCAAATGTTTTAAACTCGTGCTTCCAGATGGATTCTTCAAATTTTACATTATAGGGTCTACTCAAGAATCAAGTAATAATTGTAATTTTCAAGATTTATTAGATAAAATCTTCAGATATAGAAAAATATTTTCACCTTATTGAAACATCTTTTATAAATGCAGGGAAGGGGGAAAAATAAAAGAAAAAAAACCAGAGTTAGTAAGCAAAATTATAAAATTGGTATACATGTCCTACTGGGGAGCCCTTTTTGTGTCAAGGGTGGGCCTAGAATGAGAATGCAATCCTTTAGGGTAGGCATCATACAATACCTGATGAATCCAATCAACTGATTGAGTGAAAAATAATTTGAAAAATTTGACCAATTGGAGTGAGAAGAGACATTTTTTTCAACAAAATGAGGACCAAGTCCGAATGAATTGATTACTTTGATTAACACATAAAGTGATATGAAAGAGCTTACTCTTGAAAGAATTGCAATGTCTCAACTAGTTTATTCAATTATCTTTAGATCGAAACCCCAAAAGAGAATAAACGGGTCAAATGGATCGGATGAAATTGATGATTTATTCAAAATTGACTAGATTACCTTAAAAAGGGTAAACTGGTCAAATTGAATTGAATGAAATTTTATAATTTATTCAAAATTGACTGATCACCCTAAAAAAGGGTAAATTGGTCAAATGAATGAAATAGAGTTAATGATTTATTCAAAAATGATTAGATTGTCCTAAAATTGAATGAATTGATAAAATAGATTGGATGAAATTGATGAATAAATTGGTCAAATGGTTTGAATGGAATTGATGATTTATTCAAAATCGATTGAATTGTCTACTCATTGGTAGTTTCAAAAAATTCATTGCAATGCATTAATCTATGAGCCTTCTAAAATCAAGATTTGGCCTCCATATGTTTACCATCTTAATAATGAGAAATTATTTGTGAATTTCTTCAAATTAATGTCCTTTACGCAAGGAATTTTTACCAATTTTGATAAAATGGCCAAAAAGTGATTATTAGATGCTCATATTCTAATGTGCAAAAATTGCTCTATTATCTTCGAAAAGATAGGATCCTTACCTTATCTCGTGCACTACCCCTTCGAACGGTATAAGAAATATAGATGTGCAAGTCTCATTGGATTATATATCCAAGACACAAGGTGGTTTATTCTTATCGTGAGATCCCCTATATGGCATTCCCTCTAAGGTTCATGCATGATGTCAATTTATCAAAATAATTAAATATGCAATTTGAAATGAAACATGACCTAAAGGAACCTTTTGTATGTCAGGGTGGGTCTAAAATGATGTACACTTATTAACCTGCAAATGCAATACATTGGAATTTTAAACGTTCAATAACCTATCTAAAAGGGTAGGTTCTAAAAGAGTATCATGCCAGATCTCTTATTTTTTAGCGTTTGTGAATGCATAAGACAAGAAAACAAAGAAACGTCAGTTCAACACATAATCACATAACACGTTGGACAATTAAATAATATAAAAAGCAAAAAAGACAAATAAGGAAAGGGGGTGGGATCCCTCCCCTCGTGCCTAATGTTCCTATTTGGGTAAGGTTAACTCTACCCTAGGCGATTTCTAATATGGATGCATGAGTTTTGACTCACTAATGCATCTAGACTCGATCAGGTTTCAGGCTCCCAAGCCTTCAGACAAAGAGGCGAAGGGTCATCAATCCCAAAGCCCTTGATCGGTGGCTTGAGTGATCTCTTAGGCATCACTATGGGTACAGAGCACACCATCTGCCTACCTAAGAAAATCCATTCTAATCCTACAAGGAGATGTGGAAAATGCCCACGAAAAAGACAAAATAGGGTAAAAAGTCATGCATGCATGTATGAAAGTGCTCCTTTTGAAGGGAGAGATTTTTACCATCAAACATGGATGAAGGTTCTAGGGTGACTACCCCCCTAAGATGCAAGCGCGATACAAGTAAAAGCAACAATAAAGATTCATCCATTCATTACATACGTAGTGTACGAGGAATGATCACGGGCGTGGTAGATGCAACAAAACCCTAAAAAGAGAAAATGCAACCTAAAACTTCCAAATGTGATATATAAGAAGGTTAAAAACAGAAAATGAATGACTAAATTAAATGTTTGGACTCTCTAAGTCTCCAGTGGAGTCGCCAAGATGTCGCACCCCATTTTTAATGAAAAAATAATAAAGTGTTATAAAAATGAATTTTGATTTTTAGGAAGTAAATAAAGAAAATGTGGGTCTAAATGGGACTTTAAAATGCGACGTTTTTTACCCAAAACAATAGTTTAAAAAGGATTTTTGATGAAAAATAGGAGTCGCCACTTGGTATTGAGTTAAGGTATACCAAGTCACCTAAAATGAATTTTGAATAAAAAAAGTAGAAAAACCCTTTCTAAACAATTCCAAATTTTCGAAAATCAGAGAAAAGTGTTCGGGAATCACATTTGAAGAAAGGGAAGCAAAGATAAAATCCAAAACACCCTTTCAATCTAGCCAAAACTAGTTGCGCCATTTAGTCAAATATTTTCTTATTTTAATCTAAAAATTTATCATATTTGGGCGTACTATATGAATGCAACCCTAGACCTAATATATTGGGGTCAACATGTCTCTTTGAATTTTAGTTGGTGCAACTCACATTAATTGTGATGCCCAAGGGTGATTATTTGAAGAGGTCACGAATATGCAAAACTATGTGACTCTAAGAAAAGAAAAGAAAATAATAATATACAAATATACATGAACTAAAAGAGTGCATTATAACAGGTACGGGAAACTAACACTCGTAGCTTCAATGTTTCCTTTAATAGAGGGAATATATGCATGCCAGTGGAGTCGCCAAGCTGCCGCGTCCCATTTTTAAATGAAAAATTAATTTGTTAAGAAAAATGAATTTTTGGATTTTATATTTTGAGTGAAAATGAATTTTTGATTTTTAGAAAATAGAGAAAATGACACTAATGGGACTTGAAAATGCGACGGTTTGGGCCCAAGAAAAAAAGTTAAAAAGGGTTTCAAAAATG
Organism: Coffea eugenioides; assembly: GCF_003713205.1. Classification (NCBI taxonomy): domain Eukaryota; kingdom Viridiplantae; phylum Streptophyta; class Magnoliopsida; order Gentianales; family Rubiaceae; genus Coffea; species Coffea eugenioides. The sequence continues at coordinate 14,463,988 of NC_040043.1, read as the reverse complement.
GAAAAATGAGAGTCGCCACTTGGTATTGAGTTAAGGTGTACCAAATCACCTAAAATGAGTTTAAATGAAAAAGTAGGAAAAAACCCTTTTTAACGACTCCGAATCTACGAAAACTAAGAGAAATAGGATCGGGAGTCACGGTTGAAGAAAGGGAAGGTAAGGATAAAATCCAAGGCACCCTTTCAACCTAGCCAAAACTAGTTGCGTGAAGTCAAAAATTTTCTTATTTTAATCTAAAAATTTATCACATTTGGACGTACTATATAACAGGTGTCGAGCCTGTGCAATAATAAAACCTGCTCAAATAAAATACAAATTCTGTATATAGCGGTAAGCAGGGTCGAATCCACAGGGATTGGGGATAATTTAATTTCTTCTCAAGTTCCAGATATGGGGGGTTTTTGAAAATGAGAGTACTAAATTACTTGGAATAAATTAAAATAAAATAAAATAACTACAACTCAAATAACTAATTATCACAATAAAAATAATAATGGACGAACTCTAGTCAAGAGACAATTTCGGAGATGGTTCACTTAATTCGATCACAGAAGCAAGGATTATTCCAGTTACTATCTGATAAATTAGTTATAGTTGTCATCCACGCGATAAACAACCAACTCTTCCTCAATTTGTCGATAGTCAAGGTACGACCGTTGACTATTTCTCTAATCAGGAAACAACCCTAGGTACGACCATAGAAGTTCAATTCCCTAATTGCATGAATAATTAGAAGAGTCTAATTCTAACCAATCAACACGCTACGAGGGTCTCTTTAAGTTAGCCTGTCTATCTCCCTGACACAAACCCGATCATGTCAGTTGCCACCAGTTTAGAATAATTAAACAATTACGGATTTAACTACCCTAATTGGCTTCGGGTTATTGAATTAATCTAAAATCCGGGCTCTGGATAATCGAATAATAAAACAACCATATGAACATAAAGCAGAAGATAGACAAATACCAGTGAATAATAGAAATAAATAAAAACTAATTCGATCTCACAAATTTAGTAGAACCAAGTCCTCCGTTGTTCCTCGACTAGATCAGAAACTTAGCCACGCCTCATGAGAAAATCTCCCCGTAATTTAACTGAGATCCAGGCCATCAAAAGAGCCAAGAAAGAAAAGAAAAACTAAAACTATGCTAAAAGCTAAGCTAAAACTATTGGTCCGAAAACCTTCTGCACGTTTGTCTTTTTAAAGCCAAAGGGAAATGACTCATGCTATCTAGTGGTCCCCACGGATTAGGAGTCAAGGAGCAAAAGAATTGGAGCCCTGCCGAATTAAGAGTCAAAGTCCAAGAAGGAAACTCTGCCAAATTACTCCTTGTTTTAAGCCTCTGTACGTTTCTTTCTTCTTTTAAGCCTCTGTACGTTTCTTTCTTCTTAAAAGCCCAAATGACTAAGGCTTCTTATCTCGCTGGTCCCACCAAAATTGAGAGTCCAAATGCTCCAAAGAAGGTTCTGCGCCATTCCTTGTATTATGTTTACTCTTGGTAGGACTCCTAGTCAGCAAAAAGGGAAATGGAAATCCGGTCCTTCTTAGCAATGTGGGCCAAGTCTGTGGAGTATTTAGAAGTCTCCATATTCTCTAAAAAGTACTTCCTTTTTTGTAGTTTTCTGCTTCACTTCCTGAAATTGGATCCAATACCAAATATAAATAAATATTAATAATTAAAACAATATTTGGCAAGGATAAAAGGAAAATTAATAATAAAATTGCTAACAAATAACATCCTATCACTATATGAATGCTAACCCTAGTCCTAATGTATCGGGGTCAACATGTCTCTTCGAATTTTTAGTTGGTGCACGTCGCATTAATTGCGATGCCCAAAAATGATTTATTTGAAGAAGTCACGAATATGCAATAATGAGACTTGAAAAGGAATAGAAAAATTACAATAGATAGGTATACGTGACCTAAGGGAATGCATCATAATGGGTATGGGGAACTAATGTTCATGACTTAATTTTCTCTTTCGTAGAGGGAATACGAGCGTGCTAAGATTAGAAAACCAAACTCGTCCATATCCCATACTTAAGGGGTTGTTTTCCTAATTTAATTAAGCAAATGTACTATCCTATCTCTAATTTTCCCTATATGAAATGCAAATCTAATGTCATGTCTCATGCATAGGATTATATAAAAATAGGTGATATGGATATAAGAGAAAATATGGGATAGGGGATATATATAAGGGGAAATGCGGATAAGGGTTATATGTATAAGGGGAACATGCAAAAAAAATGATAAAAGACCTAAAATGTGAAAAATGTGCATGAGAATGTAGTGCAGTCATACAAACATGATCTAGCGTGGGAGGTTCCTAAGGGTCTAACGTTGGATTAGCCTATGTATGTGAATTCTCACTAGCGTTGGACTAGTGAGAAAATCGGAAAAAGAGCCACAACTAGCGTTGGACTAGTGTGGTGACATCACACATTAATTATAACTAACTAATCATGTAAAATATAATAAAAGCATGTAAACACATAATATCACATAAACACATAACACATAATCATGATATCTAGATGCAAGGTCCTAAGAAAACGGATAACATGTAACACATAAGCATGCAAACACACAAACCAAATAAATCAAATAAAACCTTAACTATTACACTTGGGACTCTAACTACAATCTAAGGGGGGAAGGAATTAAATAAATAAATAAAATAAATATCTAACTATTACAATTTTGGCATTCAAATGCCTTTCAAATAATTACATTAGAATAAACGTACAAAATTAAAGTAAATGAAATAACTAAAGAAATAAAGAAATAAATAAATAAAATAAACATTCAAAAATCAAGCAATGACACATATGAAAAACACATAAGATCAAATAAAATAAAAAATAAGGGATAGAGTATACCTCCCTTGAATTGATGACCTAAGGAGACGGAATTTTCTTATTTACCCTCCAAAACAATAAAATAGTCAAGACATCACTTTAATTAACGAATAATCACATGAAGTGGGAATAAACATGAAATGGAATCAATCAAGGCATTTAAATAAACTAAACAATCCATATTCATCAAATTGAAACAAACAAAGACCCATTTGAAAGAATTAAAGAAGTTCGAGGGATCAATTTATTATTATTACAAAAATTAATGGTCTAAAAGGAGATAAATTAAAATTAAGGACTTAAGGTGAAACTTACCAAAACAAAACTAAAATTCACAAAATAAATAAAAAAAACCACTTGTTACAATTAAACAACAAAATTACCCAAGATTTCAATAAAATCCAAATCAAAACTATAAACCTATAAAAAATTATCAAACCTTCAAATTTTTATCCTAAAACTCATGAAGAATCTGTCCAAAAATCATACTAAACATGCCAAAAGCAATTAAGATTTTGAAGTGCCAAAATTGATCATGTTTTTCCAAATTTCAGGCCATAGTAAAATAAGAAGAAACTTGAGAGGCGGCTCCGTTTGGATTAGCTGTTTTTAGGGGTGTTTTTGAAACACTTTGCTGTAAAAGAGTTTTTAGAGTACATTTTGGAATATTTTTAGAAAATATTTTGGGATATTTAAGAGTAGAAGAGTTTCTAGAATATATTTTGAGATATTTTTTAAAATTTTAAAAAATTTAAACTAATTTTTAGATTATCTTTTAGAGTACATTTTAAAATTTTTTATTGTATTTGAAAAACTAGTTTTTGAAAAATACCCCAAAAACAGGGGATCCAAAATTTTTATTGTATTCTCATGCAAACTCCATGCAAAGGCTACGAAGACAGCTTTCTGCAACAAAAGCTTTCAGCAATTCCTGAAGCTTTCGGCAATGTTCTGCTGCATATTTGCAGCACCAAACCACGAGGATGAATTGCCCAAAAATGCACAAAAACTCATTATTTATCAACCCAACTCACGGACATCACCAATCATCAACCTTAACATTGCTCAAACGTGGCTGCCTACCTTTAGCTATCCCAACCGAAAGGATCCAGGCCAAGAAAGTGAGAAAAACAGAAAATGCAGCAAAGGTGCATAAGGAATAAACTTGAATCGATCCTAACTAAAAAAAACAGACCTTGCGCAACTTCCTTTCTACAATTTCAGCATGCATATGAAACACTTAGACACCCCAATGAAACCTGTAGATGCATCAACTAATGCCCCTAAACTCAACCCAACTCATTTTTGAACCAAACAACAAAATCATCATATAAAAACACAATTCCAGTTACTGCAATTCCTCCTCCCCAAAAGATTCTACCGACACAACATTTCATTCATCTAGCATCAGAACTAGACATCGACTAAGGTTCCAACCTGATGAACTAAGCTTTCTGGAACAAATCATACATATCAGAGGGAACAAAGGAAATCACGTTGACATCAGAAAACCACTATTTCAGCAAACCAAGAGGAAGAACTGAAAAATGCTGCAACGAAACGAGAGCTACAAATTTGTTGCAGTAACAATTTTTTTTATGCTTAAATTTCAGCCAAACACACTCTAAACTCAAGCCACGGTATTAACAAGTGTGGTTTTTGTTGAATTCAAAACCAACATTTGAATTCAAAGCCAACATTATTGACTATCTCAAGCCAATATTGTTAATTTTTGGCAAAATTTACATATCCCACATTGGTTGTTTTAGGAGTTGCAGGATTACTTGAGAGCTATAAATAGCTCTCAAGCCTTCAAATTGAATTGTACCAAGAACAACAAAGAATTACGCATAAGGATTTTGTAATTCTTTGTATTCTTTCTTCTCTCCTAAATTATAAAAGCAGGTCGCTTGAGCGGTGCTCGGAGATTAGGCAAAATTGGCCGAACTCCGTTATCAATATTTCGGGTGCGTTCTTTCCATATCTCTTTTATTTATTCCGCATTTATTTAGTAGTTTCTTTTCTGTAGTAGTATATATTCAATATATTTGTCGGGTTTATTTGTAGTGTTTTATACGATTCATTTGGGTGTATTTATTTATTATTCGTGTGTACGTATTATTTATGTATACACGGGTCTAGTTGTGATAATACACCGTACACGTAAATTCTGTCTAGGAGACTGGGTTTTAAGTGGGACCGCTTGTGACCCCTCCAGCCTTTCCTGGAAATTTACTTGGAATGATAATTCTGTCTAAGGAGATTGTTTCGACGATCTTTCTTGGAAATTACTGAATCGGTTTAATCACTAGTTGTATTTTTGAGTGGGAAATTATCCGGTTTCCCCAACAAGTGGTATCAGAGCCGAAGGTTCATCCTTTGGCTTGTTTGTAATTTGTTATATTGAATACTATCATTTGAGTCTGTAATGACATCTGACAATTTCACGTCAAGAATTATATCTGGGGCATCAGCTTCCTCGTCCACATGGTCGAGAATTCCAATGTCAAATTTGAAGGTGGCGGTGGAGACATTTGACGGTACTGGCCATTTCGGCATGTGGCAAGGCGAAGTCATGGACTCCCTTTTCCAACAGGGTCTTGACATTGTCATTGAAGAAAAGAAATCAGATGACATAGAAGAGAATGAGTAGAGTACCATAAATCGGTTGGCATGCGGAATTATTCGATCGTGTTTGTCCAAAGAGCAAAAATATGCTTTCAAAAACGAGACTTCTGCATGGAAATTGTGGAGGGCATTGGAGGAGAAATTTCTGAAGAAGAGTGGTCAGAATAAACTCCTAATGAAGAAAAGATTGTTCCGATTCGATTACCAATCAGGTACTACTATGAATGAACATATCACTATGTTTAATCAGTTAGTAGCAGACCTGTTAAACTTAGATATAAATTTTGAAGATGAAGATTTGGCTTTGATGTTATTGTCATCCCTTCCTGATGAATTTGAACATTTGGAAACTACGTTACTTCATGGGAAGGAAAATGTGTCTTTAGATGTTGTATGTTCTGCTTTATATAGTCGTGAATTGAGAAAGCAGGATAAAATGAAAAAGGAAGTAGCTGCAGCAGATGAAGCGTTAGTGGTAAGAGGTCGTCAACAAAGCCAATCAAAGGGGAGAAGAGGAAGATCCAAATCGAAAAGTAGAGTTGCCAAAGATGAGTGTGCTTTCTGTCATGAGAAAGGGCACTGGAAGAAAGACTGTCCAAAATTTAAAAAGAAAGGGAAAGCTCCGCAAGACGTAAATATTGCAGAATACAAAAGTGATGCGGAATCAGATTTCTCTTTGGCTGTATCACCTTTAACATCCCATCCAGATGAGTGGATTTTGGATTCAACTTGTACATACCATATGTCTCCCATGCGGGAGTGGTTCTTTGAATTTGAAGAACTTGATGGTGGAGTTGTGTACATGGGAAATGACAATCCATGTAAAACATGTGGGATAGGTTCAATCAAGCTGCGTAATCATGATGGATCCACCAGAATCCTGAAGGATGTTCGGTACGTGTCGAATTTGAAGAGGAATCTCATCTCCTTGGGACTCTTGGAGTCAAAAGGCCTGGAAGTGAAGATGCGAGATGGAATTCTTAAAGTAACTTCGGGAGTACTTGTGATGTTGAAAGGTATGAGGAAGAATAATCTGTATTACTACCAAGGTAGTACAGTTGTTGGGACAGCAGCAGCAGCAACATCTTCCAGTAGCAAGAAGGATGCAGAGGCAACAAAGTTGTGGCACATGCGATTGGGACATGCTGGTGAAAAATCCTTGCAAAATCTTGCCAAACAAGGATTATTGAAAGGTACGAAAGTTTGCAAATTAGAATTTTGTGAGCATTGTGTTCTGGAAAACAAATAAGAGTGAAATTTGGCACTGGTATCCATAATACCAAGGGTATCTTGGATTATGTGCACTCAGATGTGTGGGGACCTGCCAAGACTCCATTCCTTGGTGGCAGGTATTATTTTGTCACTTTTATTGATGATTTTTCCAGAAGAGTTTGGGTGTTTACTTTAAAGAGCAAGGATGAGGTGCTAGGGATTTTCCTTAAATGGAAAGCTCAGGTTGAAAACCAGACGGGAAGAAAGATCAAGATCCTCCGAACAGACAACTGTGAAGAATACAAGAGTGATCCCTTCCAGAAGATGTGCCAAGAATGTGGCATAGTTCGGCACTTCACAGTTAGAAAAATACCGCAGCAGAATGGGGTGTCAGAGCGTATGAACAAAACACTAGTGGAGAAAGTATGTTGCATGCTGTCTAATGCTGAGTTAGACAGAAAGTTTTGGGCTGAGGCTGTGACATACGCTCAACATCTCGTTAATTGCTTTCCATCATCTGCAATCGGTGACAAGACTCCATTAGAGGTATGGTCTGGAAAACCTGCAACAGATTATGATTCTTTGCGTATTTTTGATTCTACTGCATATTATCATGTAAATGAATCAAAATTGGATCCACGTGCAAAGATGGCTCTCTTTATGGGCCTTAGTGCTGGAGTTAAGGGATACCGTTTGTGGTGTCTAGAAGCAAAGAAGACCATTATCAGCAGGGATGTTACCTTTGACGAATCTGTCATGTTGAATAAGGTAACACAAGATGGGACCAGTGGTACTCCGCAGCAGGTGGAGTGTACGCCGAAACAGGTGGAGTTTGAGCAGATAATGGTGAATCCAACAAACAGCACCTTCAGTGACTCTCCCATGACAGAAGAAGAGTCAGATGAGGAAGAGGTTTCAACCCAAGAACCTCAACAGCAGCAAGAGTCAATTGCCGTCAATAGGGCAAGACGAGAAATTCATAAATCTGTTCGTTTTGTTGACATGGTGGCTTATGCACTTCCGGTTATTGACGATGTTCCATCCACATTTTCTGAAGCAGTTCGAAGTACAGAAAATGATAGATGGAAAGATGCTATGGAAGAAGAGATGCAATCTCTTCAGAAGAACAAGACGTGGAAGTTGACACAACTACCGAAGGGCAAGAAGGTAATTGGATGCAAATGGCTATTTGCAAAGAAAGAAGGATTTCCTGACAAGATTGATGTTCGCTACAAGGTAAGATTGGTGGCTAAAGGCTACGCTCAGAAGGAGGGAGTTGATTATAATGAGATATTTTCTCCAGTTGTTAAACATTCCTCTATTAGAATTTTGTTGGCCTTGGTAGCACAGTTGAATTTGGAGCTAGCTCAACTTGATGTGAAGACCGCGTTCCTTCACGGTGACTTGAAGGAGGAAATCTATATGGCTCAGCCAGATGGATTCAAGGTTGCTGGTAAAGAAAATTGGGTTTGTAAGCTGAGCAAATCGTTGTACGGATTGAAACAATCACCGAGACAATGGTACAAACGATTTGACCAGTTCATGATGAGCCAGAAGTACACAAGAAGCAAATACGATCACTGTGTGTATTTGCGCAAGTTACGAGATGAGTCCTACGTCTACTTACTCTTGTATGTTGATGATATGCTGATAGCATCAAAGAGCCAAGTTGAAATTGACAAATTGAAGGCTCAGTTGAATAAAGAGTTCGAGATGAAGGATTTGGGAGAAGCCAAGAAGATTCTCGGCATGGAGATAAGCAGGGATAGAACGAGAGGCAAGCTTTGTCTGACACAGAAGCAGTATTTGAAGAAAGTACTACAACGTTTTGGCATGAATGAAAATTCAAAACTTGTAAGTACTCCACTTGCTCCTCATTTGAAAGTTAGCAGCTTATTATCTCCAAAGACGGATGAAGAGCGAGCATACATGGCAAAAGTCCCGTATGCTAATGCAGTTGGTAGCTTGATGTATGCAATGGTATGTACGAGACCCGACATTTCACAAGCAGTTAGTGTGGTAAGCAGGTTTATGCATGATCGGGGTAAGGGTCATTGGCAAGCTGTGAAATGGATTCTACGGTATATTTAAAATACCGTAGATGTTGGATTAGTATTTGAGCAGGATAAATCACTTGGTCAATGTGTAGTTGGATATTGTGATTCTGACTATGCAGGTGATTTGGATAAGCGACGTTCTACGACTGGCTACTTGTTCACATTTACTAAGGCGCCAGTTAGTTGGAAGTCTACTTTGCAGTCAACGGTGGCTTTGTCTACAACGGAGGCAGAGTATATGGCGATTACAGAAGCTGTGAAGGAGGCAATTTGGCTTCAAGGATTGCTTGAAGACTTGGGAGTTAGTCAAAAACACATTGACGTGTTTTGTGACAGTCAGAGTGCTATTCACTTAGCAAAAAACCAGGTCTTTCATGCAAGAACGAAGCACATTGATGTTCGCTATCACTTTGTGCGGGAAATTCTCGAAGAAGAGGAGATTTTTCTCCAGAAGATTCGGACTACGGAGAATCCTGCAGATATGCTGACCAAGGTGGTTACAAGGTCCAAGTTTGAACATTGTTTAGACTTGGTCAACATCCTGCACATTTGAATTGGCGCCTGAGGGCCCAAAATTTGGAAGTACCGCAAGGACCGTTTGTTTTTTTTTTTTTGGGTGGGACTAAAAATTATGCCAAGGTGGAGATTTGTTGAATTCAAAGTCTTGAATTCAAAGCCTCAATTGTTTACTTTTACAAGCCAACAATTGTTGAAATAGGTGGCTTAATTCTTAATCCCACATCGGTTGTTTTAGGAGTTGTAGGATTGCTTGAGAGCTATAAATAGCTCTCAAGCCTTCAAATTGAATTGTACCAAGAACAACAAAGAATTACGCATAAGGATTTTGTAATTCTTTGTATTCTTTCTTCTCTCCTAAATTATAAAAGCAGGTCGCTTGAGCGGTGCTCGGAGATTAGGCAAAATTGGCCGAACTCCGTTATCAATATTTCGGGTGCGTTCTTTCCATATCTCTTTTATTTATTCCGCATTTATTTAGTAGTTTCTTTTCTGTAGTAGTATAGTATTCAATATATTTGTCGGGTTTATTTGTAGTGTTTTATACGATTCATTTGGGTGTATTTATTTATTATTCGTGTGTACGTATTATTTATGTATACACGGGTCTAGTTGTGATAATACACCGTACACGTAAATTCTGTCTAGGAGACTGGGTTTTAAGTGGGACCGCTTGTGACCCCTCCAGCCTTTCCTGGAAATTTACTTGGAATGATAATTCTGTCTAAGGAGATTGTTTCGACGATCTTTCCTGGGAATTACTGAATCGGTTTAATCACTAGTTGTATTTTTGAGTGGGAAATTACCCGGTTTCCCCAACAAGGTTTTCAACTCTCAACATAAAAACCTGGGATTTAAACACATAAAAGGGTCAAAACACAGGAGCATGCCAATCTGGAAATTTTCTTTTGCAACTTGTGTCTTCATTTCTCAACTCTGGATTTCATTATCATGATGCAAATCAAGTCCGAGTCAACAAAATATGCACCTCTTATACTTATCACTGCTAAGAAACCAATGCAAACAAGCAACATACATAATAGCAACGGATGAAGCATCGAAACTGTGTGATAACTTTCTATAACCATGAATCTTAAACAAAATGATCTAAATACAACCTCATAGATGATCTAAGCTTCTACCTCAAAACCCCAGTCCAACTCATCAGATCTCCTACCCTTCCCCCCCTAACCAGATTCGCACAGAAATGAGTATAAAAAAAGAAAGCTTCAGTGCTTCATAAGTCAAGCAACTAAGAACAGGTAGAAGATATTACCTTTATCCCTTTCAAGGGCCAGACAAGGGCTGGGATGATCGACAAAAGGGCCTTCGTTCAACCCACAAAATCCAATCTTTCTTGCTCTCGAGCTCTTCTCCTTTGGTTTCTTTGGCAGAAAAATTTACTCCCCCGTTTTCACTCGCCTTCTCTCGCTCACTTTCTCTCAGCTTTTTCTTTCCTCACTTTCTATCTAACCTCTGCCGTCACCTTTTTTTTTTTTTTTTGCTCCCCCCTTTCTCTCGGTTCCCTTTGCTAGCCTTTTATAGCAAATCAAACTCCCAAAACCCTCAGCTCAAGGGCTCCGATAGAATCTCACTTCTGATACTAACCTCACAGGCCGTTGGATTGTTTTCCTCCTAGATATTTCTTAGTTCTTAGATGAAAGCCAGGTGGGCAGGGATTAGCATGGTCTAATGGTGAAGGAAAAACAGTGGAAAAAATGGAGGAAAAGAAAATGGAATCGAGCTGCATTTCGTTTCTGTACTTCGCGTATGGTTTCTAATACAAAACCAAGGAAATGTTTGGTTTCCTCCTCTTTTTTTTTTGAATTAATAACAAAATAGATTTTTGATGATTTTTCTTTTCTTTTCTTTTTTCTGTTTTTTCTGTTTTTCCTATATAAAATAAAAATGATAATTTAAATGATGATATAAACAAAACATAATAAAATTTACAAAATTCTGGGAAAAATTTGGCGTTTACAGCTTGCCCCTCTTTGTCTGAATTTCAGAGAAACTTGAGACAAAGACGTAGACATCAAATACTTACCTCCAGTTATTTTGCCTTGAACTGAAACATGAAAAGGTCAGTAGGATAAAACTCGGTCCTGCCGATATTAGTGGGATAAGACCCAAACCCAATGATAGAACGATCAGTGGGATACAACCCAAGCCTCCCAAGATTCCAAATTCAACATGATAGAATGTTCAGTGGGACACCCAAACCTGTCGAGATCCCAACTCTAACATGATAGAACAATATGATAGAACAGTCAGTGGGACACACCCAAGCCTGCCGTTCCATTGGTCAGTGGGATAATACCCGAACCAACTGTACCATTGATCAGTGGAATAATTCCCGAGCCTGTCATAGCGTCGGCTAGTGGATAATACCCAAACCTGCCATTCAATTGGTCAGTGGGATAATATCCGAACCAACCGTACCATTGATCGGTGGGATAATTCCCGAGCCTGTCATAGCATTGGCCAGTGGATAATACCCGAACCTGCCATTCAATTGGTCAGTGGGATAATACCCAAACCAATCATACCATTGATCAGTGGGATAATTTCCGAGCCTGTCATAGCATCAGCCAGTGGATAATATCTGAACCTGCCATTCCATTGGTCAGTGGGATAATACCCGAACCTGCCATTCAATTGGTCAAAAAAAAATTAAATGTGATTGTCAAGAAGAGGGTAGAAAGGTGCACGGCGGACGTTGAGACGTCACCAACAAGAAATTAAATTTGATTTTTCAAGAATGGGGGATAGAAGGGTACGCGGCGGCCGTTGAGAGTTTACCTACAAGAAATGAAATTTGATTTTCCAAAACACAAGAATTTAAACTTGATTTTTTTTATTTTTGATTTTTGATTTTTGATTTTTGATTTTTTTTGATTTTGGAATTTTTTGATTTTTGATTTTTTTTGATCTTTTGATTTTTGGAATTTTTTTATTGAGAGAATCTTTTCAAAAATAATTTGCCCCAGTGTCGGACCCTTTTTCCTTCTTTCTTCTTTTTTTTGGGTACCGGCCTTCCACATCACTAGATGCTTCTTCATCGATTTCACCCATGAATACCTGCACAGGGGGCTTACCAAAGTACAACATGCACTTAAATTTCTTATTTTATTTATTTTTTTTAAAATTGATGCACCTACTACTCATGTAAAGAGCAGCATTCTTGTATGAAAGAAGAAAATGGCGCGCGTGCTCAGAATAGTGTTTTTTTTAGGTTAAACAAACAAAATTAATTGCTAATAGAAATTACATTTATTTTAAAGAAATCGAATCTTAAATGATTAAAACATATTTTTCCTTTTTCAAAATTTTAATGTAAAATACCTTAAAATTATGAACCTAATTTATAAAAATAAGCAAAACTAAAATAAAAATAAAAATAATACATAATAAATAATAAATAATAACAAAATAAAAATAAAAATTTGGTGTCTACAACAGTTATAATTCCAATATTCATTAATAAACAGGTTTTTAACTGCCGGTACGATCTGACAGTCAGTTTCTCCTTACTGTTTCGATAATCAAGGTACGACAATTGACTATTGCCCTAATTTAGGAATAATCCTAGGTACGACTATAGGATTTAATTCCCCAATTGCATTAGAAACTAGAGAAACCTTGTTTTAATCAATAAACACGCTACGAGGGTTTATTTAAATTAGACTATACGTTTCCCCGACACATATCCAATTATGCCAGTTGCTACTAGGATTAGAATAGTCAAATAATTACGGATTCAACTATTCCAATTAGTAGATAGATTACGTGTACAATTAAATATTGTGCACCTATTCAATCACACAATAATCATACTCTATAAAGCAGAAAACGTACAAATATCAAAGAATAGAAGAGATAAATAAAATCGATTAGATCTTACAGTGATAGCTGAACCAAATCCTCAGAACTCCTTGACTAGAAAAGAAACTTAGTTACGCATAGACAATTACAGCAATTCACGCTAGTATTCCAAAGCCAGTCACAGAAGTCTTTGATAAGAGAAATACTAGAGAAACAAAAGATTAACCTTCTAGGTATCAATCACGCGGGATGCTGGCTTTCCTACTATAAGTACTACCAATTCGGTTTCTTTTGGTCAATCGAGACTAGAATTCTAATTGATTAAGGTAACTCCAAGAATAATGTCAATTGCTTCCTAATAAGACATCTAATAAAAAGTGGTAGTTTCCAAATCTTCAACCAATATTCCATGTAGACTCCATCTTGATTTGGAAAACTTGTGCTTGACAATCAACTCCAAGAAAATCACCCATTTTTAGCACTTTCTACTCCAATGCCCTACAATTAATATAAAACATCAAATATAAGTAGAATTCGACAATTAAAACGATATTTGGTAAAATAAAAGAGGGAAATAATCATAAAATTAATGACAAAAATGCAACCTATCAGGCATTGATCTTTGCCTAGATAACCAAGCACGATCTATCTCTGTCTATCTATTACAATACCAAAATTCCACAAAAATTCCAACCATTTTATCCTGATCTATTTGGAAAAAAGTGGCAAAATTGTTGAAATATATACAGCTGATCAGAAGTGAAAGCAACACTGGATCCCAGTTGAAAATACATCTGATTGAAATATATTTGGGCTATCATTTGTTGACTATTTCAATAAACCTAGAAATATCTCTAGTTGAAGACTTTTCTAATTTGGATATAAGATGATGGTAATATTACTGGAGTAAGCACATTGTAGTTAACTGTCCTGTGGATCAACCATAATTTTTGTGGTGGTCAACCACTATAAATCGTGGAGAACACTCTTATGCCCTTAGTTTATATATTTTAACTCCTAAATTTAACTACTCTTGCCAAGTTTACTTGACATAGACATTAAGGCAAAAGATACATCATTCTATAAAACATGCATGCCTAAAATCATTGCGTGGAAATATTTGTATTCACCTGATTGCGATACTTGACTACTTCTCTAGAGCCAAATACCACCCAGGTTTACTTGACTTCTTTGATTATCAGTCCCAAGGGAATCACAGTTAATGTCCAAGTATTCCTATTTTGTGTTGGGTATTTTTGAGATTAATCCCATTTAATACCCAAACTCAAATATCTTAAGCTCATTTCTTTCCAAAAAAAAAAAAAATCTTAAGCTCATCCTACCTAAAAGTCTCTATGGACATGATTAACTCCTTGAGACTCGGGATCAATTATGACCCCTACAGTTATATGTACAAAACTTTGCCTAACTGATCAATTAAGTAGCCTTGTTAATTTTGCAAAAACAATGGCAAACAGTTGCTTCAATACTTCAAGAGTGATCAAGAAAGCAAATTTTGAAGTTCTAAAACATTAGAAGGGTTTAATAATTGTGCGCATAGAACCTTGAGTACTCATAGAAGGCAAATGATAGTCCTACAACTCAGATTTTAAATGCCAAAGTATTTTGTTTTTGCTATTCTATTATTTATCTAGATAATTTTCTTTAAAATATGTATTCAATAAAGGATTAATTTTTCATGCACTGACAGTGTATACACTTTCACCATTGGATATATGACACATAATCCGAATTTGAATTTAAAACTCAAATTTTAAATATGTGTCGTATATCCAACCGTAATAGTGTATATACCATCAGTGTATATAAGATTTACTATTCAATAAATGCGTTGTTTGAAAAATGCATTTGACGATGAATACGTTGTTTCAAAACTCTCATTATTTGAAAACCCTTCTTGAAAACTACAACTGGAAATTTGCTCTCGAATTCACTGGTACAAAATTTTCAGTCTTGATGGAGTTCGTTTCTCACGCGGGCTGCCGAGGTCTCCTTCACTAGAGGTGCTATGGCTGTGGCATTGATCATGGGCTAGATAACCAAGCATGATCTATCTCTGTCTATCGACGTAATTGACAACCATTTTATCCTGATCTATTTGGAAAAAAGTGTCAAAATTGTGGAAATATATACAGCTGATCAGAAGTGAAAGCAACACTGGATCCCAGTTGAAAATACATCTGATTGAAATATATGTGGGCTATCATTTGTTGACTATTTGAGTAAACCTAGAAATATCTCTAGTTGAAGACTTTTCTAATTTGGATAAAAGATGATGGAAAGAATATTCTTTGATGCCTGAGCCTGCACCTGGAAATTGTTAATCCAAGAGTTATCACCATATAAATTGCGTCTTATCTATTTTGCTTACTACATTCAGAAAATTCAACATGCAAATTTCTATGACTTTTTACTCATGCCAAAATTGATGGTACAATTACTTCCTTTCTATTGTCCGGCCCCCCCCAAAAAAAAAAAAAGAATCTGAATTCGAATAAACCAAAACAGAATTTATTTTTTTTTTTGTTATCTTTGTTTATCCAATTAAGAAGTTCCCCGGGTTGAGTAGAAAATTTATCTCAGGATCTTCAACTTTATAACAGCCTCCTCGTTGTATTTAATTTTACTACTTTCTGCTTTTCAGTTCATTTTCGTACCCCATCTCTATTTTCATCTTAAAAGTTATATGATATGCGTAGGATTAACCCTAAAAAAGAAACATCCAAAAATATGTAGAAACCTCAATATACTCTTCCTATTGCCTAGCAATGCTGTAGTTGAATTTATCATGTAACAAATTCACCTTCACCTAATAAAACTGAGCCATAGCACTTTGCCTATTGTTTGGGTTTCTATTAATTAACTATTATTGCTAGATGTAAGAAACCTCATCTTTAACGGGCCGGGGTAACTGAAGACTCTTTACAGTTGACCAGAAAATGAAGCAACCTAACTATTTCTTAGTCCATGATGAAAGCTAATGAAATTAGTATTATATATTGGGCTCCAATATTCTCCTTTTTAATAGAGTTTTATTTTGTTAAGTTTCTGTATTAACAGTAGCCCAATTTATCTTTCAATATAATTAGTATATCAGTAATTCTGTATTACTTTATCTGCGCATAATTCTAATTTCCAGCCCAGTGATCTTCACCCAAAAAAAAAAAATCACGAACTGAAATAATAAAATTTGGGAATGTTGGAATTACTGATAAAGTCCAATCATCGTTCATGAATGAAATTATTTTTGTGGGTTTAAACTGGCTTGTTTAGTGGCTTTCTTGCTTTACAATAAAGTCCGATCATCATTCATGAATGAAAGTTTTACATCAACAAAATACCAGAAACTTACGACTAATGCAACAAATGATTGAAAAAAGAAAAACTCCTCAATGTAAGTGAAATGAGAACATCAAAAATTTCTGAAGAACTATGAAAGTAAATTCAAATTAAGAAAGATAATGTTATGTATATCAATAGTTGCAAATTTTAGTTCATTATTTAGTATAAGAAAATTCCAAAGCTTTTGGAAAACACAAGAACATTTATAGTAGGAGAGAAGGTCCAATGAATGAACCATCCCTAATTGATTTTCTAATTTCCTTTTGTTTCTAAGAAGATCTTTGGTTAATTCTTCTTTAATTATTTTAATTTTTTGGATTTGTTTGAACACAAACATATTTTCTAAAAATATTTTATTTTAAGTAATCACCTTATTATCTCATATACATCATATCAGAAAACGTGTTATAGTAAATTTTTTTTTAGAAATAATCTTCTATCTAAACACAATTTAGTTGTCACATGCTTCTTATGAAATACACAATCCAACATTTTTTTTTAAACTCCATAAGTAACATTTTTCTTAGACTGAAGTAGAACATTCTAAGAGACGACAACATTTTTTTTTCCTTTAATGACTAACGTGTGCACTGATTGCAATAATTCAGATTTGCAAATCATCCATTAATGGACAAGTTTTGCAAGTAATTAGATCTTCAAAATATATGAATGCGTCTTTATATGACTAAGAAATGATAAAGGTTTTGTCCAACAAACCTTCAAACAATCTGCGGGTCCAGAAGATTGCAATTTGCAACCCTAAATGATATCTATGAAGTTGATTTCTTAAATAATGAAACTATGAAAACTTTGGCCCAAACTGGCGTGTGATTTCTTCTCATGTATTATATACACGTTTACATTAGTAAAAATTTATGATTAGTTGAAAATTTTGATGGCATTTCTCAACGCTTAATTCGTAAAGTCTCAAGTAATAAAACCCAATTCTCAACTAGATACGTCAAGGATGATCAACTAGTGTAATATTAGAGGGTTGTTTTGAAATTTCATGGTCAAATTGTAGCATATTTTTATAGTAAGAGACGTTTACTTGGTCATTCACTTTAATCGTAGGAGAGAGCTAGGAAAATCAAATAGGCAGAGACCACCTTAATTTTCCATAACTGACACTTGTTTTTCTGATTGGACTTTTGTTGCTTTAATTGGCGCTTTGATTTTTTGGGACTTATGGAATATTCATTGAAATCGAACTGCATAGGTTGGTTGTTACAGTTAATAAATTGGAATTAAAGAGATGTCCACTTTCCCTGCAAATCTGTCTAAGTTGAAAATGACAACCAAGTCGAGGGAATAATGTATTGAGTGATACAAAAGAGGAAGTGCAAGGGAGAGATCCGATTTTGAGACCTTCCACTTATATTTTTTTTAAAAAAACTCCTAAAAATTACTCCCTCTGTCCCAATGAATTTGTCGTGCTTTGGGAATCCCACATTTTTTCAACAGTGCTCCGATTTCAAAAGGTAATGGGTTATGTTCCAAGAATGCCCCGGTTGAATTAGCTATGCAGCCTGACGTGTTGCTCCATTGATGGTAGGATAGAGTAGTGATATGATTGTGGGACCCATACATATGATATATTTTCAAGCCCTTTTGGAGAAAGTGCAATGCACGAATCCTCCTGGTTCTAACGTGACACTCACACACCATCACATGAAAATTCTCTATTTCACAGGTGAACTTTGGGGCCCACTAAAATATAAGAATCTTGTTGTAAGATTTAAGGGTATCAGTGGAAATCGGTGAAAGTTTTTATTACCATTATTGGTAAGTGACACTAATTTTGGGACGGACTAAAAAGGAAAGCATGACACTTCTAATGGGACGGAGGGAGTATATTATAGATAAAGAAAGGCAAAAAAATGCGATTTTTATTTGACAAATGAGTTTCTCAAATCGAAATTCGTAGTTTGAAGATTATGTACCAAAAAAGTTGTAACTTCAGGTCATTTAGACCAGGTCAAATTGTAGCATATTTGCTTACTTTTCCTTTATAATAACAGTTGACTGAAATTTAAGGTGACAGGCTTGGATAAAACTGAATACACATTCCAATTCTTTGTGCTTATAGGTGGAGATTGGACGAAGAATTATTTTTCAAACCAGTAACACCTGCACCAAGAAAATGGGAATTCCAGCTTCATTATAGCT